>NW_019395159.1:0-23721 GCF_000612105.2 Orussus abietinus | reverse complement strand
AAACGACATGTTTTGTATGTCTGGTAGAAAAATATTATGAAAACACATGGAGGTAATATCATATAAATTGAGATAATATTCTAAAGTTTTGCAAATATTTCAAATGTCTGCTAAATATTTACAAAATGTACGATATTCGTTAAATATATAGAAAATATGAGACAAGTATTTTGTGCTACTAGGGTTAATGTTAAAGTCCGTTCATACAACAATCGCATTACAAAGTGTTACGGAACTTCGATCCTCGTGTCGCTCGCCAGTTTAGAAGTTAGACCAATGAACCAGTAAACTCTTGTAAACGACCCTACCCATTGCAATGTAAAGTTATTCGTTTAATATGTACAACAGTTGTGCTCTGTACAATGTTAGCCCTTGTTTCGCTGGCCAGTTTAGGGCAGTTTAGACTAGGCCAATGAATTAATAAGCTCATGAAAATAACGCTACCCATTTCTGTGGATATACTGTCTTAATAACCGACATTTAATGGCTCAAATGTAAATGTGGGCGTATAAATCTTTGGAGCTTTGTCTAATACATGCAGATTGGTTAAATGTTTCATAATTAAGACTTAATATATATGCCATGGCATTAAAATAGCTTCCTTATGGAACCAAAGATATTTTACGGCGAAATCTAATTGTGCGGATAAATGCACATTAATTGCGTACTATTAATTACGGTGAAGAAAGAATTGAAAATCGAAATATGTAGAACAATTGTTTTATTCCGATGATAACATCGGAATAAAACAACTGTTTTTTTTCAAAATATTTTGAACAAGGAATTTAATAAACTTTGTTAGATTATAATGCAATGTATAACACGGTAATAACAAAAGGAATGTAATTTTAGATGACGATTTTATCAGAAAGCTCCGTAGAGCTTCGTGCCAAACCCTAATAAATAACTACGTGCGGTTGGATATAGTTGAATCCATTATCATCCACGGTAATAATTTTATTAATCGTGGCTTTCCGAAGTTAAGTAAAATATTATCTTCGATAACGAAATGAATCATTTGTATTTTTTGATACTTATTCAAATTATGCAAACTCATATGATAATATGCATGGCGCATTCCACGCCATTTCCTTATGAATTTCCCTTTTATCTTCGCTCATGTGATATTTTTTTCTTTTTCTAAGATAATTCCACAATTATAGTATCTTATTAATCACACTATCCGAATGTTTTATGCTCTCCGTCATGAACGGACTGTTTACTCTAATTAAAATATTAATCACATTTTATGATTTCACCCATGCTCTTCGAGTATGCGAATTTTATTGCTAGATCTTTCTCAAAATTATTTACAATTTTCCTTTCTCTAAAAAATTGATGCCTGCAAGAACGCTATATTCTGGTTACAAAACATTGAAACAACATAATAAATAACGAAAGGTGTTAAAAAGATATATTGACATTATTTAATATCGAATTATTGCCGTTCCGTAACATTGTTACAAATCCGTCAGCAGTACATTTATGTTATGAGCATGACACATAATATGTTACCGATATGTGTTTGTTACATTGTTCACTTTATTACAGTGTTGTACATGTATGTAGCATACATGTATATAACATTTATATTACACGTTACAAAGACATATGTAGTGGGTATATTGTTGTTACGCATCGGTATTTGGTGGATATAAACTTGTTAACCAATTTGCATCAGTAGCGTATATGTACGCTCAATTTTACTGGTCACTATTATTCAGCTTGGGAATAATCCGTACTATGCGACGGTATCAGAAAGCATATAAAAAAAATTTGTTTTGTTCCGTTGACAGGACTCTTTTGAAGAGTTATGTTATTTTCAAGACTATTCATAAAGATAGAGCATTTCACGTCTTTAAACAAAAATTAGCTGAAGAAATTATTGAACATAATATAAAAACACTAAATATACAAAAAAACACGAAAAGTTAGAAAGTTCCTATCATTGCCATCAAGATTTATTGGACAACATTTTTCAACAGTCATTTATACACAAACATTTCATGAGCGTGGAATCATGCTACTGCCAGAAAGATGGCAAAAGGTATTGGATCAGAATGAACAATATATAATTCAATAAAATATTTATTCGCTATAAAAAAATCGTCTTTCATTTTCATAAAAAAAAATGAAATTACTTTCCGAACAACCCAATAGTTCTAGATTTTGACCTAGCTTTAACTTCTTGTTCCTGTAACCACATCTCTCAAATGTTTCATTGAGCCATTACACTTGCTTACCCCGGCTTAAAACGGTGATAAGGTGTCAAACACTTGGAATAATCGACAGTACTCGATCTTTCCTTACTTCACAACACCTTTCACCTCCCCGAGCTTTAATTAAAACCGACGCACGTGTCCCACGCGGCAGCCAATTAGCCGCCAACAAAAGGGGTCAACGTCGACGCAACGACAACACAATGTACAATAACGAGTTTCCAGCTTTGAAGCCATCGAATCACCGTCACATTTTTCACCACCAACAATGTTCCTAACTTTCTCCTTGTTTTTCCATGACGGAACACGGTACCACGGATGATAATCAACGTGGCGAAATTGTGTGGCCAGTCTGAAGGTAGGTTTTTTGGTTACGGTCCCTACAGGCTAAAAAAGTGCGTAAACACTACCCTAATACCCCAAAATAATTGCTAAATATTCTTTTGTAATATTTGCTAAATATCTTAAGGGATTACACCACTTTGACGCACCCAAGAAATTACGGTTTTTTCAAGAATTTTTTTTTAAGAGTTAAAACGTTTTTATAGAAATTAAAGTACAGTAAGGTATTATACTACTATTAAACTCGCTCACTGCGAAAATCGGTGATCGTCCGGTGGGCAGGTGTATAGGTGTAAACGCGTTTTTCTTAAAACCGCATTTTAAAAATCGGTGGGCACTCTAGCTCCGCCAATTTTCAATCAATCGTCTTGATTCTTTTTTTATTTTATTCGTGATATGTTTATCTAGCGAAATACGTATGGTTTTTTCAATGTATTGATATTCGCATTTTTTATGCAACAATAATTAACGAAATTTAGGGCAAAATACGTATCTTTCCTTTCAAATCGATGCCATTTTGTGAAAAATGCATATTTTTGAAAACGGCTACGTATTTCGCTAGCTTTTGGGCTACAGAAACTAATTCTTTTTCGTTTGTTGTTCTAACTTAAACCTGGACTGAGTTATCGTGCCCACCGCACGATCATCGATTTTCGCAGCGCTCCGGTAAATCGCCTTTCAAGCCGCCATTTTTGTAAATAAAAAAAAGTACAAAAAAGCATTTTTTTGTTTAATAGTAGTATAATACCTTCCTGTACTTTAATTTGGATAAAAACGTTTTAATTCTTGAAAAAAAATTCTTGAAAAGCCGTAATTTTTGGGTGGGTCAAAGTGGTGTAACCCCTTAAGCGACAGATCTTTTAAGATGTCTCGTAGATTTCATTTGAAGGTATCTAAAATATTTGTTGAAAGTCTCAATGGCATATTTAGTTTTAACGATTTATAAACATATTACAAAATTATATTTTTAATTTATAAACATTTAATAAAAATACATTTTTTACCTTACGATTATAATCGGACATTTCATTTGGCATCAAGAAACGCCACGAATTTTTGCAATATTTTCCTTCCGCTATTTGATTATGGAAACAAAACGTGTGATTTTTATTTTAAATATTTTTAAACGTTTATAACGCATTCGGTAGATAATATTTAAAAAATACTTACATTAAAATGAAACGAAATGTTTTGTATATCTATAAGAAGAATATTATGAAAACACGTGGAGCTAATATTATACAAATACAATATAAATATATTCTAAAGAAAACGTGCAAATGTTTCAAATGTCTGTTAATGTTTACAAAATGTACGATATTCCTTAAATATATATAAAATACAAGACAAATAGTTTTTGCTACCAGGGTATGCGACGAAATGATCAGAGACATTATGCGTGGTTCATGATTCGCGGTTCATTATTTTTTTATCATTCTGTATATCTGAAGCAAATTGCCCTTCTTCCTTTTCAACAACATAATGTCAATTTTTATCTCATCCATACCAATTTTTTCGGTTTTATTAATATTACCTGTACTTAAGGCATTTTGTAAGCTCGGGTAATCCTTCGCTCTTTTTACAAAATGAGTTTTTATTCACTCCTGCCTATATTGCATGCAATGTGTACCACGAATGCTTGACGACTGAACCAGACTATACGAAGCACAACGGACCACAAACCACGAATTATCCATCCACCCTATGTTCAGAAGGTATAAAGATATCTTTAAGTGCATCATGCATACACCCTGTTCAAATACACGGCCACAACGCATACCCAATCACGCATGGTGTACAGGCACCTTATGCATGGTTTCGTTTATATGATTCGCAGTTGGTGGTGCACCTTACATGACAATGGTGCGTATATCATGATGCGTTCGAATTTGATGCATTCGCATCATTGCTCTTACGGTGGTTCGCCGTCTAATTTGCGGTTGGTAGTGTAGCTTACTCGAAAATGGTGCGTATAGAATGATGCGTTCGAATTTGATGCATACGCATCTTTGCTCTTACGGCGGTTCGCCGTCTAATTTGCGGATGGTGGTGCACCTTACTCGAGAATGGTGCGTGTAGAATGATGCGTTCGATTTTGATGCATCCGCATCTTTGCTGTTACAGTAGTTCGCCGTCTAATTCGCGTATGGTGGTGCACCTTACTCGAGAATGGTGCGTATAGAATGATGCGTTCGAATTTGATGTATCCGTAAGAACAAAGATACGGTGGTTCGCCGTCTAATTCACGTGTGGTGGTACACCTTACATGACAATGGTGCGTATAGAATGGTGCGTTCGAATTTGTTGCATCCGCATCTTTGCTCTTACGGTGGTTCGCCGTCTAATTCGCGGTTGATGGTGCAGCTTATTCGAGAATGGTGCATATAGAATGATGCGTTCGAATTTGATGCATCCGCATCTTTGCTCTTACGGGGGTTCGCCGTCTAATTCGCGATTGGTGGTGCATCCTACGCGAGATTGGTGCGTATAGAATGATGAGTTCGAATTTGATGCATTCGCATCATTGCTCTTACGGTGGTTCGCCGTCTAATTCGCGGTTGGTAGTGTACCTTACTCGAAAATGGTGCGTAGAGAATGATGCGTTCGATTTTGATGCATCCGCATCTTTGCTGTTACAGTAGTTCGCCGTCTAATTCGCGTATGGTGGTGCACCTTACTCGAGAATGGTGCGTATAAAATGATGAGTTCAAATTTGATGCATCCGTATCTTTGCTCTTACGGTGGTTCGCCGTCTAATTCGCGGTTGGTGGTGTACCTTACTCGAGAATGGTGCGTATAGAATGATGCGTTCGAATTTGATGTATCCGCATCTTTGCTCTTACGGTGGTTCGCCGTCTTATATCCGCATCTTTGCTCTTACGGTGGTTCGCCGTCTTATTCGAGAATGGTGCATATAGAATGATGCGTTCAAATTTGATGCATCCACATCTTTGCTCTTACGGGGGTTCGCCGTCTAATTTGCGATTGGTGGTGCATCCTACGCGAGATTGGTGCGTATAGAATGATGCTGTAGGGCCTCACGCCCTACCTCACCCCTGTCACACGATGATTCGCGGATTTCAATCTTTTATAAATTTGTACAGTTAATTATCGTTAGTATTGTATATATCTTTGTATTCGAATTTAGGTTAATCGCGAAACATTTCCGCGCCGCTTTTAATTTCGGGTTTTTCCCCGTCGGCCACCTCCGGACGCACCCGGGGCACCATCATAAACGACGGGGACAGCGCACGGACGAGCTGACCGACAAAAGTGACAATGCATGCTCATAAAGGGCTTTTCCTTTTTTCTCTTCGGGTCCCGGTTAAAATTTTCCTCCTCTTTTCCCGTAGGTCACGTACGCACCTCGTTCGGGACTTTGCCTGCATGAGGCCTTTCCCGACGAATTCATTCCGTGCTCATCGCTCGCCCAATCATCATCGATGACTGCTCCGAGTCTCGAAAAATACAAGTCTCATTTTCGTATACAGGTGCTACGTCATCCTTCCACTCGCGGACGTTATTATTTGAACGCCGACGTTCGATCTCCCGAACTCGATTCCCAAAATGCGTTCGAATTTGATGCATCCGCATCTTTGCTCTTACGGTGGTTCGCCGTCTAATTCACGTGTGGTGGTACACCTTACATGACAATGGTGCGTATATCATGGTGCGAATTTGATGCATCCGTATCTTTGTTCTTACGGTGGGTCGCCGTATAATTCGGGGATGGTGGTACACCTTGAGAATGGTGCGTATACAATGATGCGTTCGAAATTGACGCATCCGCATCTTTGCTCTTACGGTGGTTCGCCGTCTAATTCACGTGTGGTGGTACACCTTACATGACAATGGTGCGTATATCATGGTGCGAATTTGATGCATCCGTATCTTTGTTCTTACGATGGGTCGCCGTATAATTCGCGGATGGTGGTACACCTTGAGAATGGTGCGTATACAACGATGTGTTCGAAATTGACGCATCCGCACCTTTGCTCTTACGGTAGTTCGCCGTCTAATTCGAGGATGGTGGTGCACCTGACTCGAGAATGGTACGTGTAGAATGATGCGTTCGAATTTGATGCATCTGTATCTTTCCTCTTACGGTGATTCACCATCTAATTCGCGGATGGTGGTGCACCTGACTCGAGAATGGTGCGTATAGAATGATGCGTTCGAATTTGATGCATCCGTATCTTTGTTCTTACGGTGGGTCGCCGTATAATTCGCGGATGGTGGTACACCTTGAGAATGGTGCGTATACAATGATGCGTTCGAAATTGACGCATCCGCATCTTTGCTCTTACGGTGGTTCGCCGTCTAATTCACGTGTGGTGGTACACCTTACATGACAATGGTGCGTATATCATGGTGCGAATTTGATGCATCCGTATCTTTGTTCTTACGGTGGGTCGCCGTATAATTCGCGGATGGTGGTGCACCTTACTCGAGAATGGTGCGTATAGAAAGAAATGCGAATTTTATGCATCCGAATCCTTGTTCTTACCGTGGTTCACTGTCTAAACGAAAAACTTTACACACTCAAAAAACCATTATCGCTCCATAAACGATGACGCATACGGTGGTCGGATGATTCATAACAGGTTCATCGTCCAGTTCAATTCAGTTAACCCCTCCTATTAAAATGATGAGTCTCCAAAATTATGAGTAATATTGCCTGCAAACAAATTGCAGTAGAATGGGTTATTCCTGTTCGGCGATGAGTCGTATTTCTATACCAGAAATTGTAAATCACGAACCACCATACACTGTTAATAGAAATCTTATAATTTTATAATATTTTTCGTGGAAGTTTTATTCAAACATGGTATACTAATTTTATAATATATTTTCAAATAAAAGTATACATGTTATAAATTTAGTAGACATGTGTAATCAATTTATAATATTATAAATTTGGGTTGATTCGTACTTGGTTTTAAACTTTTTTTCTGCAGACAAATGAATTTGGCATATATTTCGGGCACGTCTGAGTACCTTTTTAGAGACTGTCCTGTCTTAAGGTGATGTGAAAGTGGCGTCGAAGAGGTTTTGTTTATAAAACTTTTCTCCCAATTCGGTTTACCGGATAGTTTGAAACTTTACAACGTGAATAGGGCGACTATAAGGAAGGTCCTGAAACTCATGAAATTTCAATTCTTTTCAAATTTGTTCATAGGTATTTTAAAAATAGTTTATAAAAAATGAAATTTCGCGTGTTTCAGGACCTACCTTAGGGTCTCCATATTCACGGTTTAAAGTATGAAAAGATTTGAGACGCCCAGTGCGTAGAAAAGTATTATGAACGATTGAGCTTCCGGATGCCACTTTCACATCTCCTTAAACGCCGAAAAAGATTTTTGCAATTGTCGGGGTGTCGAACCCGGAACTCATGGGCAAGTAGCAGTCGCGTTGACTATGATGTTACCGGAGACTTCCATTGAATGCAAGCATTTTTTTAAATATCATTTAAATATTTCTCGGACTCTAGAATCTCGCTACAATGCTTGTCATCTCCCGATTAAATTTGTTCAAAAATAAACTTACGTAAAGGATCATAAAATGAAAAACTCATCTAACAAATTTCCACACAATACGTACTAAATGACTTTCAAATATACATTTACATTTACAAAACAACATTTACAAGTCTTCCCCGCAATTTCACAAAATCACAACACGACGGTATAAAGTTATTGATTTATTCCGAATTTTATAATAAATGTATACTAATTCGCGGTTAAGACATAAAATTTAGAACTTTACAGCAACCTTATGTACTAAAAGTGTAGGCATTTTTTTAACAGTGTACGGTGTAGGGACATAGTGACGTATAGGGTGAATGTTCCTTATAGGTTCATCCACTAGTCCAGTTCAGTGAATGGTCGACAAACTTCTTCGAATCGGGGCAACACGAATCGAAATTCGCGAACCATGTAAAGTCTGTAGTGTCGCATTCCTGGTGGACGGCGAAGTCTTTCGACTTTCGACGAATCGAAATTCGCGAACCATGTAAAGTCTGTAGTGGCGTGTTCCTGGTGGACGGCGAAGTCTTTGGCGAGAAGCATCGATTTCGTAAATGAACAGGATCGCTTCCGTTTCTGCGACGGAGTTCCTCCGAGCATCCGGCATGTCTAGGGGAAGCTCCTGGCTGTTGCGTGGCATTCCCCCGTCACTTGCTGCGCCTCCTGTTAACTTACGTAACTCAATTTGACGCTAACGAAGTGAGCGTCGGCAGACACGACGGCGCGACACGAACCGTACCGTTAAGGCGAGCAACCACGTTGATTGACGGCCAAGTCACGGTCCGACGAATCACTTTCTCGTTAAGAATAGCGCGAATCGCGCCGTGTTTATGGGAAATGACTACTCGCCAGTCATTGGCGTCGTTGCTCGGGACGGTCCCCTCCTGTCTCGAACAATGGGAGAACCCTTCTTCAACTCCAGTTTTCCGGCAGTCTTGGAACACAATAAACATGACGGAACACGTGGAAAACTAAGGTTTCTCTAGTTCCTCAGTCTTTGAACGAATTTCAAAGTTTGACTGATTATTAAGGGTGCTCAGGAAAACGAAAGAGCAGTTGAAGATTTAAGGTGAAGTGAAACCCCCTTCAAATCAGTCGATTCGAATACAACACTTTTTTTTAAGGGTATTGGACCAACCTGTCCGAAATATTGACACATGACTCGTGATCCTTGACCCTGATTGTCCTGACACATTCAAAATTTGGATTTTTTGTAAGCTGTCGTAGTTTGGGCCGGCGAACGGCGCGCCACCGAGCGGCAGGGCGAAGAGACAAGTAGTCGCTGACCGGCATACGACGAGGAACGACCGTTGAATAAAAGCTCTTGTTGGCCACACGTCCATGCCATCCATAGTTTCTCCTTACATTTTGGAAAAGAATTTTTAACTTAGCCCAGACCAGAACCAAAATGGCGTCGAGCTCTCGGACAATCGGAGAACCCTTTTTCAACTCCAGTTTTCCGGCAGTCTTGGAACACAATAAACATGACGGAACACGTGGAAAACTAAGGTTTCTCTAGTTCCTCAGTCTTTGAACGAATTTCAAAGTTTGACTGATTATTAAGGGTGCTCAGGAAAACGAAAGAGCAGTTGAAGATTTAAGGTGAAGTGAAACCCCCTTCAAATCAGTCGATTCGAATACAACACTTTTTTTTAAGGGTATTGGACCAAACTGTCCGAAACATTGACACATGACTCGTGATCCTTGACCCTGATTGTCCTGACACATTCAAAATTTGGATTTTTTGTAAGCTATCGTAGTGTTGGGCCGGCGAACGGCGCGCCAGCGAGCGGCAGGGCGAAGAGACAAGTAGTCTCTAACTGGCGTACGACGAGGAACGACCGTTGAATAAATAAAGGTATGTTCAAAATAAAGGTAAACATTAAGGATAAGGTACCTATTTGAAATTGGTTCGTCATTCAAATGCGGGCACAATAGAACTATTTATATTTTATAGAAACAATTTGTCAAACATTTTTCGATGCGTGCGTTTTCGAATCCCATCAAGTTATCTATTAAATCAGTGAAAGCAACAAGAATATTTTGATCGATCATGAGATCTGATACAAATCCCATTGTGAAAAATATAGTTATTGGGCACTCAACAAATATTGAAGAGTTATCGTTATCCACATCACTTATTGAGAAAATCCTTCGTACAGTTCAAATGCTTCCTCGCTGATGAACATTGGGCGCATTCGGAGGAGAAAAGCGGTTACCGATGAGTTGGGAACATGTTGTGATTTTCTGCCAAATGGACTGTTCAGTGATCATAATATGGCGGCATCCATTGTTGTGTAACCTAACCTCCTTATAGCACTGACTACTAATATAATTATATTAATTATATTAGCAGTCAGTGCTTACAGTACATGTACGTCGTGTATTATGTCAGCTACTTCATTACCTGAAGAATTTTGCACCTCTTCGATACATACACCAACAACTTCTATAGATGATATATTTTTCTAAAAATATTCGTAACAGAATGTAACGTCTGAAAAAAAACACTCACATGTTCATACTAACTTCATTATTTATTTATTATTAATTTTTTGGTCTATATTAGGAAGATAGAATACATTAGATTAAGGTTAAGTATACACTTCGAAATAACGTACCATTTTGTAACATTTTATGCACTTCTGCACTCTCTACTACATCGTACCGAAGACCGTTTACTTCATGCATTTCACTGTAATAATTAATTTCATTAGCCATCCTTGCTTCTTTAACTTGAATCTAGACGGTTTGAATATGAATTTTGTCTACCCAACACGTTGAGCGTAGATAGCGTAGAAAATGTGTGATACATAAAATGGCGTCTGATCAGTAAACACGTCGAGTGAACGTACCCATTTAGCAGATGAGCGCTAACAGATCACTCAACAGTTATCTCCTCTGAATGCACCCATTGGAGATTGCGTTTTGCTTGTTTCCTCGAACCGAAATATGAGCCCCTCAGTGCACACATTGATTACCTCCATAAAACAAAAAGTTGAGAAATGCGATGAAGTAACGTAGATTCTTTTTTAAAATTCCTATTATAATATAACTTCAAATATATAATGTAGAATACATAAATACAGTTATAGTTTTCATGTAACGGTATATAAAATTGATAAGAAAGGATAGCCAAAAAATAATCGTCTGCATTTTATATCGACAAATGTTTTTGCAGGTATTAAATTTCCTCCCCTATTCCTGTATGCCAAACCTTTTGTTCCGTTATGCTTTTGTAAATTTCGTGCCCATTTATCAGGATTACGACTTCTTTTCCTCCCAATCGATGTGTTTGTTGGGGAATTTGTACCGTTGCAATCGGATGAATCCGAGAAACACGATAAACGTCTTCTTGCCCCAGACTTTCTGCTGATAAATCGTATTGAAGAATCATCACTGCTTTCCACATCCCATTGTTATTAGTTTCACTCATCTTGATTATAACGGTATAATATTTAGTTCTTTAAAAACAATCAGGGAGTAATGTTGAAAAGACCAAAAAATATGTAGTCCGTGTAATATTGGTGAAGTATACGGTAACATTCAGCGTGAGAGATCACCGTTATACTAACTACCGTCTGCATTGCGCTTCTTTCTATCCGTTTGCTGATGCGATTTTATTATTCATATTGTTGAAAGGGGGAAAGCATCTTCGGCTGTTTAAAAAAAAAAAGCGTCGATGTACGGCCGCAACATATAATCCAATAATACTATACTGCCAGGTATTACGATTTACATTAGAGTATGGAGTTAATCAAAATGGCTTCTGAAATAAATGACTTATTATTCAATGCCCAAAAAAATGTTGCCGTTTAATGGTGCTAATCTCCATTAATCAGGTAAGATATTATAAATATAAAAATGTATGACTATACCAAGTGCTTTGACACCTAAATTTAAGATTTTTCAAAAAGTGGAGTTAGTCGATGTGTGCACTGAGCGGCTCATATGTTCTCATCGAAATATCCAACATTCGCTCCTGGAATTATATAAAAATTCCCTAGCACGGGAAGAATGCCGAATCGTTTTTCATAATCGTTTTCCTTTTTCGTTCGAAGGCACAGCCATCTATCTGATTCAGGAAGCGTACCTTTCTCGCTTTTGTCCGTAATTGACAGCATCGGCGTGCATTCGGAATGACAAGCAGTAATGGAATTTATTCCAAATTCATTGGTTCCGTGACGTGCCGTGGTAAAGGTCCCCAAAGAAGTACCCGCTGGCACCATGGCACCCGACAAGGCCTTTGTGCCTACCCATGATTAGATTCTGAAAACCAGCCATATCTTCTTTATTCCTTCCCCTTCGAACTTCTCAATCCCGTAACTCCTTCCCTCCGGGCGAGTGACGTCACAATTCTCTATCCAGTTAATTGGCTCGTCCCTGACACACGCTCTCCTGTACCCCCAAATGCCCCAGGGCTTAAAACAGTTGGGGACCCTACGCCATGGTTTTTATTGAATATCGGCTTGCCAAATTCTTAAGTAAAATGGCGTACTACAGTCGAGGTAACAGGTTATGTCCAGAACAACAAGCATTTATTAAGATATTCGGTACGCTTTTTATCGTATTTCGTTCTATCCCTCCACCTACTACCCTAGTAGCACAAAACATTTGTTCTATATTTTCTATATATTTAACGAATATCGTACATTTTCTAAATATTTAGCAGACATTAGAAATATTTGCAAAACGTTTACTTTAGAATATTATCTTTATACTATTTGTATAATATTAGCTCCACGTGTTTTCATAATATTTTTCTAACAGGTATACGAAACGTTTCGTTTCATTTTAATATAGGTATTTTTTAAATATTATCTGCCGAATACATTGTAAACGTTTTAAAAATATTTCAAATCAAAATCACACGTTTTGCTCCCATAATGAGATGGAACGAAAATATTGCAAAAATTTGTCGTGCTTTTCTTATACCAAATGAAGGGTCCGATAATGATCGTTTAGTAAAAATGTATCTTCATTATATGTTCATAAATTAAAAAATATCATTTCTATACGATCATATTTTTCTAACAGGTATACGAAACGTTTCGTTNTTCTATACGTGTTTATAAATTATTAAAACTAAATATGTCATTGAGATTTTCAACAAATATTTAGAAACTATTCTATGCTACTAGGATACGCTTTAAAATTTGGGCAAGCGGTGATGAAAAATATTATTCAGAATTTATTCCGAGTTCTAACAATTACCAATTTCGTAGTGAGTTTTTATCCTCAACAGATATTTATCGATTTCTGTCAGTTCAATATCGCCAGCCCCTTTCATACATTGTAATATGTACAATGTTTATATAATATATACAATGCTAATATAATTTATAATTGATTCCAATCGCGACCGAAAAAGATTAGAGGTGTATCCTCTAGGAGACGCAAAATATATTAGATAACTATATGTAATTTTTCACTTATTATTGTTATTCCAGGTTCTTTCCTTTTTTAAATGTTCAACGAGTCTTGGTAAAAATCAGTAACCAATTGAAAAACAGTAAAGATCAAAACCGAGACCAGCGTACCTGTAAACAATGTTTGCATTTTGCAAAACGATGCTTATAAATAAATCATTTAGAGATATAAATCATAAAACACTCAAGACTCTACACGAGAAAACCATCAATTAGAGATCTTGGATACAGTATAAATTATGCGGGATAAAACAATACTTAATTATCTATGCAACTCCCTCTGTCAGGTGGACACAGTCGACAACCTATAATTAGCTGTCATTTTGATGCCTGGAAAAATCATTACGGCATAAATAGCATGATAGAATGCTTCAATGATAAAATCATGAGGGTATAACTTGTTATCTGAAATGCAAAAGTCCAACATGTTTAATGGAATAACGAAGTGCATTATTTAAACTGCGATTAAGCAAACGGTTCATAAAAAATGAAATGCTGTAACAAATGGTAGTATTTTAAAAATTATATATGCAAGGTTCACTATCATTTGCCAGTAATACATAATCTAAAAATGCATTGAACGATCTCGTAGCAGAAACTTGGCTACCCGAGACATTACCTCTCCCAAATGATAGCACCTGGCCATTTATATCACCTTAAAATAACCCCTGCCCTGAATTGTTGAAGATATTTATACGGTGGTGATTAGTGGAAATATGCGGCATGTTGATAATAATTTCATAACGTTTAAAATATAATTTATGAATTGTTGAAGATATTTATATGGTGGTGATTAGTAGAAATATGCAGCATGTTGACAATAAGTTCATACCGTTTAAAATATAAATTATGAATTGTTGAAGATATTTATACTGTGATGATTAGTAAAAATATGCGGCATGTTGATAATAATTTCATACCGTCTAAAATATAATTTATGAATTGTTGAAGATATTTATACGGTGGTGATTAGTAGAAATATGCAGCATGTTGACAATAAGTTCATACCGTTTAAAATATAAATTATGAATTGTTGAAGATATTTATGCGGTGGTGATTAGTAAAAATATGCGGCATGTTGATAATAATTTCATACCGTCTAAAATATAATTTATGAATTGTTGAAGATATTTATACGGTGGTGATTAGTAGAAACATGCGGCATGTTGACAATAAGTTCATACCGTTTAAAATATAAATTATGAATTGTTGAAGATATTTATACGGTGGTAATTAGTAGATATATGCGGCATGTTGACAATAAGTTCATACCGTTTAAAATATAATTTATGAATTGTTGAAGATATTTATACGGTGGTGATTAATAAAAATATGCGGCATGTTGATAATAAGTTCATACCGTCTAAAATATAATTTATGAATTGTTGAAAATATTTATACGGTGATGATCAGTGGAAAGATGCGGCATGTTAATAATAAGTTCATACCGTCTAAAATATAATTTATGAGTCGTTGATGATATTTATATGGTGGTGATTAGTGGAAATATGCGGCATGTTGATAATAATTTCATACCGTCTAAAATATAATGTATGAATTGTTGAAAATATTTCTACGGTGATGATTAGTAGACATATGCGGCATGTTGATAAAAAGTTCATACCGTCTAAAATATAATTTATGAATTGTTGAAGATATTTAAACGGTGGTGATTAGTAGAAATATGCGGCATGTTGATAACAATTTCATACCGTCTAAAATATAATTTAAATTAAGAAAGTGCTGGAAATTCTTTTCTATTAGTCGTCTACGAAAAGAACGAAAACCAAGACAGATAACAAGAACGACCAGGCTTCGTTAGAGTGGCGCCGAACTGTCATTCAGATACTTTATCTCGTGTGGTTCGGATCGCGATAATCCTTTAAGGGAAAATAGAAATAACGAGTTTTCAGAAGTGATCAGATCAAATTGACTTAGCAATAACTTTCAGACGTCACAGAGATATGCAATCCAAACTAAGAGGGGAAAGTGAACGGGTGGAATGGTCCAGGAAGGCTGTCAGGATAGACAGTCGTAGATAAAAATGGCTTAGGTGACCACTGAAAGTTAGCGGTGCACTGACAGAAATGCGGTTTAGATCAGGAGAGAAAAGCGAGCAGCCGATGTAGACCAGGGAAGGCTATTAAGATAGGCAACCACGTATCAGGTGTAGTTAGGCTCTCGAGAGGCAATAACTTCCGTCACCGATCGCCAATCATGGCGTGCGCGTGTGCGTGCCACAATGGTCATTACACTCATTACGCTTTCAGACGTCGGACAGCGTCTAATGGCTCCTCGGGCTTCTAATGACACCTGTCCAAGGCAAACGCGTCGATGATCGTTGCGCAAGGCTGCCTCGTCGTTTGTCTTGGTACGAGTCAACGCAAAGTCGAAACGTCCACCGATGTTTAACAGCGATCGTTCGTTTCGTTTCTCAGACGGCACCCGATAATCTGGAGAAGCCTAATGACCACACGTCGAAGCTAAATTGAGGTGTGTGAGCGCACATGCGTGCGCACGTCTCTCTCCTACAAGTGGATTTATGCACGTAAGGGAGTGTGCGTGTCCACCGATCACGGGACGTCCGCACAACTCTAGGGAAATTAATTTCTGAAAAACTTTCTCTTAGATTGCCGTAACCTGGGACATAACTTAGGTTTAAGATTCTACAAGCGTTAGATTTGCAACGATACTCACCGGGATGGGTAGAAAGAGGTCTCCTCGATTACGTCGCCGAAGGCGTCGGTTCGCGCACTCTCCCTTGCTCAACCTTTTTCCTGCACGGTGCAATTGAACATGGAAACTATCGCGACAAGAGCAACGTGCCTTGTAACATTGGGCGCAGTCTTCGATTGGGATTAGAATCCGCAATCTGCGATTCTCGGTCTTTTAAGGGGATGTGAAAGTGGCATCCGAAAGCTCAATCGTTCACAAAACTTTTCTATTGAACATGGAAACTATCGCGACAAAAGCAACGTGCGCTGTAACAGTGGGAGCAGTCTTCGATTGCGATGCGAATCGGCAATCTGAGATTCTCGGTCGTTTAAGGAGATGTGAAAGTGGCATCCGAAAGCTCATTCGTTCATAAAACTTTTCTATTGAACATGGAAACTATCACGACAAAAGCAACGTGCATTGTAACATTGGGCGCAGTCTTCGATTGCGATGCGAATCGGCAATCTGCAATTATCGGTCTTTTAAGGGGATGTGAAAGTGGCATCCGAACGCTCAGTCGTTCTTAAAACTTTCCTACGAACTGGGTGTCTCAAATCGTTTCATACTTTAAAACGTGAATATGCAGACCCTTAGGTAGGCCCTGAAATGCGCGAAATTTCATTTTTTATAAACGATTTTTAGAATACCTATAATCAAATTTGAAAAGAATTGAAATTTCATGAGTTTCAGGACCTTCCTTATAGTCTCCCTATTCGCGTTGTAAAGTTTCAAACTATTCGGTAAACCGAGTTGGGAGAAAAGTTTTATAAACAAAACCTCTTCGACGCCACTTTCACATCGCCTTAACGGCAGCCGTAGGTAATTGACCTGGAAATCACAGATGGCGCAGGGGGTCCCTCTGCAGTCAATTAGGGCCCCAGAAAGCATGAATCCAAAGGATTTCTGGAGTTTTACTTCGACTTCTTTATAATTATTGTACGAAAACAACAGTTGGAGTATGCCATTCAGTGCAATACCCAATATAATTCGACACAGCTGTTGATATAAAAACGAACGTCGGCAACGTAGGCATTTAGAAATATCTTCTTTATCGACGTCGATCAAGTTCCTCGACGCGTTTCACTTCACCTTAAAACGGTCCAGGAGGCCATCGATTTGAGAAACTTGAAACCATATCGAACAGTTCAGCTGCCATCTCCAGGAAAGTGAAGCATTTCAGTTCCTAGTGCCGATTAGCTGGATTCCGAAGGGTTGACAGAAAAAGATGGAAGGTTCTTTTGACGCGACGGGACGCGAAAGGTGCAGCGTCGAAGTTCGTTAAGAATCGGGGCCATGATCTTTCCTCTTGCTCGATTCCTGGCATTAAGCTTGTAAAACCGACACGATAAGGAGGGCTGCGGTCCTTACGTCCTCGGAGTACGTAAGTACCGAGCTCTCTCTCCGTTTCACCGGATATACGGGCTGGCAGGAATAACGCGGTGGAGATATCTCGGGTTATCCTCCTCCCTAGACCTCCGTTTCTTGCCGTTCCACCAACCTCTGGTCCCTCTCTTACTTAGGGACTTCTCCGACTCCTTATCACCAGTCAAGGCTATAACCAGCCAAAGTTTCCTCATCAATGTACCATCCGCGCGGTGTCTCCGACTTCCCACCGTCGTTAGGGGTTCCTCGCCACGTCGGCCTTTGTCACCGACAATTTACCTCGAAATTATGGAACCAGCGCGCACATGCGTGAGTACGACATCTCGTTAAGAAATCACTCCCCGAGTCTGCATGTATCGAGATAGCGACGCTCGGCTAATCCTTTTAAAACGTCATTTCAAAAGTTCCCTCTCGATGCGGGAACGCGATGTGTGTCAAGGGGGAACGTAGCGTGTGTTTAATCTTAAGTTTGTTTTTTAAAGTGAAGTGAAACACCCTTCAAATCAGTCGATTTGTATACAACACTTTTTTTAAGGGTATTAAACCAAACTGTCCGAAACGTTGACACATCACTGCTGATCATCTAAGAATTGTCCTGGCACATTGAAAATTTGGATTTTTCAAAAAAATTTAACTCAGCCCAGACCAGAATCAAAATGGCGTCGAGCTCTCATATTTCGATTGATATACTATTATCGAAGGCTCTGATATGAGAATCGAAAGGGTCAGGTCCTTTTTACGGCAATTTAGAACACTCTGGTAATCGGTAAACTCGCATTTAAACGGGATAAAAGCAAAAAAAGTGTTGTACGCGCTTCTATGCTAACACGATGGTAATACGAGGTCTCGGAGTGAATATTTAATTGACCTGTAAGACAGATGGCGCAGGGGGTCCCTCTGCAGCCAATTAGGGCCCCAGGAAGCATGAATCCAGAGGATTTCTGGAGTTTTACTTCGCTTTCTTCATAATTATTGTACGAAAACGACAGAGGGAGTATGCCATTTGGTACAATACCCAATATAATTCGATACAGCTGTCAATATAAAAATGAACGTCGGCAACGCAGGTATTTAGAAAAATCTTACTTATCGACGTCGATCAAGTTCCTCAACATGTTTCAATTCACCTTAAGGGTGCGAGAGACTGCGGACATGCTTTTACGAAAAGACTACGATTTTTCGCTTATTCGATAATTGGGTAAATGTGTCACGTGGTAGTATTTAAGTGTAGGGGTGACGCCAGGTATTTAATTTTAAACCCTACTCCGTTTATAATAAAGGGTTAAGTCCGTCTCGAGTACGCATTAAATACTTTTACCCGTCGACAACTTCGTAAGTCAAAGGGTTAAGGTGAAGTGAAACCCCCTTCAAATCAGTCGATTCGAATACTGTCTTCGAATACTATTCGAATTGTCAGGACAATTCTTAGATGATCAGGAGTGACGTGTCAAAGTTTCGGACAGTTTGGTCTAANCGTCGGCAACGTAGGTATTTAGAAAATTGTTTTTTATCGACGTCGATCAAGTTCCTCAACATGTTTCACTTCACCTTAAGGCTCTTATTTTTCTCCGCGCTGTTCCCACATCTCCAGCCATAAAAGTTTGAAACATCTTTCCGCAGGGATTATCTCTCACAACGGAAAACCGCGTTCCATAAACAAGAAATCAACAGGTAAAACAATGCTCGAAGCGAGAGGCTCGACGTGTTTTGAAATCCCGCCGTCGAGTTAAAAGTGGCCGCTAATGTACTTTCCAGAGTGGCCCCTTTGAAGATCCCTCCTCGGCCGATCGAAGTGGCGTTCGCAACTGGCAGGAGCGAGCTCAAAGGGGGAGGATATCGAGCAAGACGAGGGATCGCGCGCTTTCAGCGGCATAATGCGAAAATTCTTGTTTCCCGCGGCGACCCGCAAAGTATGCGGCACTAACGAGGCACTCGGGCGTCATGTGGACTCGCGTCATTAATCAGGCAGAGGCGGCCGAACAGGCGGCGGCAAAGGAGCGACGCCGATGACGGCATCCCAGACTTGAGCCCGGTTTTCGTGGCTCTCGGAGCCGTGACCCCGTAGATCAGCCCTCTCGGATAGCAGCTCAAAAACATTAATTGTCATTAAGGTGAAGTGAAACCCCCTCCAAATCAGTCGATTCGAATACAACACTTTTTTTAAAGGGTATTAGACCAAACTGTTCGAAACTTTGCCACATCACTCCTGATCATCTAAGAATTGTCCTGACACATTCAAAATTTGGATTTTTGGAAAAAATTGTTTAACTCAGCTCAGACCAGAACCAAAATGGCGTCGAGCTCTGATATTTCGATCGATATACATTTACCGAAGGCTTTGATATGAGAAACGAAAGGGTCAGGACAATTTTACGACAATTTAGAACACTCTGGTAATCGATAAACTCGCATTTCAACGGGATAAAGGCAAAAAAAGTGTTGTATGCGCTTCTTTGCTAAAACGATGGGAATACGAGGTCTCGGAGTGAAAATTTAATTGACCTAGAAATCACAGATGGCGCAGGGGGTCCCTCTGCAGTTAATTATGGCCCCAGAATGCATGAATCCAGAGGATTTCTGGAGTTTTACTTCGATTTCTTTATAATTGTTGTACGAAAACGACAGGTGGAATATGCCATTTGGTACAATACTCAATATAATTCGACAAAGCTGTCAAAATAAAAACGAACGTTGGCAGCGTTGGCATTTAGAAAAAACTTTGTTACCGACGTCGATCAAGTTCCGCGACGTGTTTCACTTCACCTTAAGGTGAAATGAAACCCCCTTCAAATCAGTTTTTCGAATACAACAGTTCTTTTTTTAAGGGTATTAGACCAAACTGTCCGAAACTTTGACACATCACTCCTGATCATCTAAGAATTGTCCTGACACATTCAAAATTTGGATTTTTGGGAAAAAATTTTTAACAGCCGAGAGCAGAAGCAAAATGGCGTCGAGCTCTCATATTTTGATCAATATACTATTATCGAAGGCTCTGATATGAGAATCGAAAGGGTCAGGACAATTTTACGACAATTTCGAACACTCTGGTAATCGATAAACTCGCATTTGAACGGGATAAAGACAAAAAAAGTGCTGTATGCGCTCCTATGCTAAGACGATAGGAATACGAGGTCTCGGAGTGAAAAATTAATCGATCTGGAAATCACAGATGGCGCAGGGGGTCCCTCTGCAGTCAATTAGGCCCCAGAAAGCATGAATCCAGAGGATTTCTGGAGTTTTACTTCGATTTCTTTATAATTAATATACGAAAACGATAGGTGGAGTATGCCATTTGGTACAATACCCAGTATAATTCGATACAGCTGTCAATATAAAAACGAACGTAGGCAACGTAGGCACTTAGAAAAATCTTCGTTATCGACGTTGATCAAGTTCCTCGACGTGTTTCACTTCACCTTAATAGACGACCGCCGCCGTCTCGAGAGGCATACGCGTTATGTTTATGCCCGCCACGCCGGTAAGGTCTCCCTGGCACCGGCTCCGTTACACCGATCACAATTACTCCGGCGGCACTCTTTGTACTCGGATAGATTGAGAGATAACCTAATCCGCACGCCTCACCGCTCGATACAATAATTTAGTGTAATTACCGGCGAGCCTCGATGTCGAATAGATACATACCGGGCAACCCGATATACTTAAACGCTTAACGCGCCGCGGATTACGACATGGCTCGGTGAGCCGGGCTACTCGTCCGGCATCTCGATTTAAGCCACGGCCATAAGGTGAAGTGAAATCCCCTTCAAATCAGTCGACTCGAATAGAACACCTTTTTTTTTTTAAGGGGATTTGACCAAACTGTCCGAAACTTTGACACATGACTCGTGATCATCTAAGAATTGTCCTGACGCGTTCAAAATTTGGTTTTGTGGGAAAAATGTTTAATTTAGCCGAGACCAGAACCAAAGTGGCGTAAAGTGAAACCCTCTTCAAATCAGTCGATTCGAATACAACACTTCTTTTTTAAGGCGAAAAGACCAAACTGTCCGAAATTTTGACACATGACTCGTGGTCATCTAAGAATTGTCCTGACACAGTAAAATTTGGATTTTTTAAAAAAACATTTTATCTTAGCCGAGACCAGAAACAAAATGGCGTCTAGCTCTCATATTTCGATCCATACACAATTATCGAAGGCTCTGATATGAGAATCGAAAGGGTCAGGGCAATTATACGACAATTTAGAACTGGTAATCCATAAACTCGCATTTGAGCGACATAAACGTAAAATAAGTGTTTTATGCGCTTCTATGCTAAAACGATGGGAATACGAGGTCTCGGAGTGGAGATTTAATTAACTTAGAAATCACAGATGGCACAGGGGGTCCCTCGGCAGCCAATTACGACCTCAGAAAGCATGAAGCCAGAGGATTTTTTGAGTTTTACTTCGATTTCTTGATATTTATTGTACGAAAACGACAGGTGGAGGATGCCATTTAGTACAATACCCAATATAATTCTGCACAGCTGTCAATATTAAAACGAGCGTCGGCAACGTAGGCATTTAGAAAGATCTTCTTTATCGACGTCGATCAAGTTGCTCGACGTGTTTCACTTCACCTTAAATCCATAAATATCGTTAGTTTCTCACTTTCAATTGTTGTAGTTGCAATTTTAATAGCTACCAGTGGATTAGATAGGTATTGGATATCCACCCACTATTTAACACTAGGTTTACGGGCGTTTTTTATGTACCTGTTTCTACGAGCACCCGTCTAATTGACGGATAAACAAAAACACGCATTTTCTTTAAAAAATCGATTTATTCAAATTAAGTCTGTATTAAACAACACTAGGCTTTACGTTTAAATAAATTATTAATAAGTAAAAAGTCCTTTTTTAAAAATTATCACGGAAATGATTGGAATGCTCGTCCTCTCATCCTCGGAGTCAGAACTAGAAAGAATGCGCATTCTTTTCTTGCTACGACACCCTTTCAAGAAGTTTTCCTCTTCACTATTCGAAGATCCTTCTATTGCTCCACTTTCAATGCAAACTTTCACTCTCATCTTCACCTTACACTCACTGCAACGAAGCAAATATATATGGATTGTTTATGAAATTAGCTAGTCCGTCAATTTGACGGGTTGCGTAGAGATAGGTATCCTACATACAGATTTTAATAATTAGAAGGCTTAGGAAAAAATAATTGTGTGTACAAATTCTTTGGATGAAATGATTAATTTACGATAGAAAAATGGTTAAAATTAATGCTATGGTTTTTTCGGTATTTCTTCTTGAAGTTTGAATTCCGTCAAATTGACGGGTCCCGTAAACCTAGTGTTAAACGTTTTCCTTGTCGTCGACGGCATTACAAAGTAACCGTTAAGAACCATTACAAGATAGAAACTCTCCACGAAGAGTCTTGCCGTTGAATTGCACGTGAGAGTGCAGCATGACAGTTTGACAACGCTCGATAGGTATGCAAATGTGGGTTATAGACGCCACATGAATTTATTTTGCCGCCTCCATGCACGTCGCCTGGTAGTTTTTAAACGTTTTGACGTATAGCCTTGGGTATAAAACGTTATGTGATTTATGAGGTCACCAGGATGTTACTTAGAATACAAATGAGTGGTTTTCAAATTGCAGGTTAATCCCGATGACAATTTCTTTTGCCCTTGCCTTCGTGCAATTCCTCCAGTATTTATAAAATCCGTTTGTGCGTAAACTAAACAAAAGATACCTTCGGCAAACCCTTCGCCAAATCCATTCACCTTTCTTCTATCAATTACAAAAATTGCTCAAATCGCTATCTGCCCAATAAATCTGGACGCAATTTTTCCAAATACCATGGAACTTCCATGTAATTGAAAACTTGAATGAAATATTTTTGCCAAATGTCACAGCACATTTTGTTTCGCGTAACCCAGTGAACACTGTTATATAACTGTTGGGTAAATGTTACCTTTTCGAAACTAACATGTTATGTAGCATAAAAGTAACATGGAAGTTAGATGTTAGTTATTATTTCCCTTTCGGTAAGGTAACATGTTATATTAACGTTATACTAATGTTATAATTTCCGTTACCTCAAAATAATATTAATCTTTCATACATTTAATAAAAAAGATGACGCAATTT
>NW_019395158.1:0-25945 GCF_000612105.2 Orussus abietinus | reverse complement strand
GTAAGTTTGCTCTTACGAATCTGCATATTGAACGACATCGAATTCAGCCCATGTGTTACGGACAGAGACTGATCGAGGTCTCTGGTTCTGAAAACGGGTCCATGTCAGTCACCCTTCTCGTAGAAACAACCCCCAACGTCCGCCATTCGACGCAACACCATCCAAGGGTGCTAGAGTCCCTGCGTCAGGACCACCTCCAGACGCCGCCCAGTGCCGCAAATCCAGCCAAAGCGGAGACCCCTCGTAAACCGTCGAGTGCCAAGGTGGGGAGAGAGGCACGCGAGAGGCCCGGCCGGCCGTTAGCGGGACTCGGTTCCGGACTTACGAGCGAGTTACATTGCGTATCGTATTAGCGTACCGTATCTGTTAACTAAACTACGGATCTTTTATTTGGAATATAACCCGTTATTGTTGTTACTACGTCTACCGTTGCTACCCTTCGTGGCGTAGCCGCAGCATGCCAACCGGCGTAGGGTTCTAAGCAGCTGCCTGAGTGCCGGGTACGTTGCTGTCGAGCCAAAGGTAGGCGATCGGATCCTCGCTCTCCTTCCATCAACTACCTACCACTCTCGGACGCCGCGTGACCTAACAAGATTTAGACTACGCGGCCTGACTGCCTTATCAGCCTTGTCTTGGATATTCGGTACAGTCGTAACATTTTGGTGCTAAGTGTTAGGGTAACGAAATCCGTCGGACGGATTGCCATAGTTATCATACTATTTTAACGGTAATTCACGTCTCTCTGCCCGATATTGGCCGCGTAGGCTACCCAGAATTGTCCTAGGACATTCGTTTACACCGGTCCTAGTACCTGGAGCGGCCTGTTTGTTGACAACGCTCGAACGAGTTCAGGCGTGTAACCCGGCCGAGCCAGGCGCCGACTCTTCGCAACCACGCTATTATCGTCATTCTCGTGATCTAAGATTTAATATAGCTCCTGTACAGATCTTCAGTTTAATACGCAGTGTTCAAATTACACCTGAAGAATATGAGTTCGCCGATTTCGTTGACGCGCTAGCTTCGTATCGATAAGCATGGATACGTTAGACGAGATCATGATTCGGCTAGATGATCTAAATCGTCAAAGCACTCAATTAGAACTCACAAGGAAACATTCCCAAGTGTCCGCCTCCGATCTTATAGAGTTTCATATATGTTGAAGAACACAAAAATCTAACAAGGAAGGTACCTGAGGTGCCCCCCTCCGATTTTGTTCATTTTTAAATATGTTATAGTGGACCAAAATGTGAGGGACCCGTGTTTTTTTTTATCGGCGGATAAACACTTTTAGGGGGTGAAATCAGGCTTCAAAGTTGGCCGTGAAAGGGGGTGAGTTTGCTGTTTCATATAGAAGCACTCGATCGATTTTCATGGAAAAACCGTCAAAATGTAGGGAATGAAGAATTATGAAACATGCATTCGGAATTTTTCAAAAAAATTCAATTTGAAGGGGTGAGCCACCCCTTTGAATACTTCTTTTACCCCTTACGCGAGCAGTAATTGCTCTATCCAAATGAAACTTAGTTAATTTATTGACCAGGACAATACAAAAAAAGCATATTTTGGTTTTTTTCGAAAANTGTTTATTGGCAAAAAGCAAAAAACACGTATTTCTTAATTTTTTGCGAGCAATCACATCGCGTAAGTGGAACTTAAGTAGGAGTGCTTGTTTAATGGATATTACAAAAAAATGTCACCTGAAGGGTAGTTCACCCCCTTGAGGGGGTGCAACATTACTGAACAATATTGTGTTGTCACCGTCCTTATACAGAATACGTTTATACAAAGTTTCGTCGAAATCCCTCCACTGTTTCTACGAAAAATATTTAAAAAACCGATTTTTCGCTAAACTTTGGGGGGTTGTTTCACCCCTTAAACGTGGACCATTGCAGATATAAAAAAACACGTGTCTCTTAGATTTTTGTGTTCTTCAACATATATGAAACTCAATAAGATCGGAGGCGGACACTTGGGAATGTTTCCTTGTCAGCCTCTCTACTCTAAAGTCGAGCCTCCCTCCTCGTGCTGTCGAAACCAAGGCCACTGACGAATCTGCCACTTCTGAATCAAACGAACACAGTTCGATCTCGCTTAAGCAGGCCCTGTCCTACGTCCCGAACTTCGTGCGCGGTGCCACGAACATTTCTCAGTTTTTGCGGTCACTAAAGACGGCCGAGCGTTTGTTAAAACCAGACTGCAGGAAGACTTTTTACACCTTACTTCCTCAAAAATTTAACGATTCAATGCGCGCCCAAATGGAGATCCGGTCCCCATCTTCTGCTCAAGAATGCGAAGTATTTCTACGGGACATAATAGAGCCTCACAGAAGCATGCATGAACTGGCCGCATCGCTACATCTTGTAAATCCTCACAGCGGAGAAGGAATAGAAAACTTCATCGCCCGTTTTCAGAGCGTTTATGACGATGCCTTTTATGCTAGGGGTCAGTTGAACCAGGGGCTGTCGCTAGAGGACCTTGACGCTTTAGAGAGCGATGCGATTGATACGTTCCTAAAAGTAATTGGCTCCCCGCTGAGATTGGAGTGCATGTTTCTACCTCATGGCACCCTCGTCGAGCTTCTCTCCTCCGCTATTCGTGCTGAGAAAATGTTACAGCGCGAGCAAAGGTCACCCGCACAGGCTCATGGGGATCTTTCCGCCCCGAGTGAACGTCCCCACTCAGCCAAAAGCGCCATCTCGCCGCGGTTGAAAGACCAACCTCGAACTATACGACCGACTCTCTCACCTCCAAACCGCACAATGACGCTGGGATACTCGACAAGGAGAAACGAACCGGAAACGTCCACGGCCATCCCCTCGGACCGGGGCCAGGCCCCACAGAGGCGCAGCGAAGACCGCTGCCCTATCCATAGGACGGACACCCATTCCCTTAACGAATGTAGGTATTTCCAGAGCCTCCTTCGGTCTCATCCAAAAAACGTTTCAGTATCCGCAGTCTCAAGTCAAGAGGCTGCGGACAATACCCAGGAAAACTGAGAGAGGAAAGCTCCCAACTCTCGATCACGCCCCACAGTGATCTTCAACAAGAAGAACAACTCAAAACCAGGGGATCCCCGAACGACGACTTACGAAACACTCCTCGCATGGAAAAACAGGCGTATGTCCTTTGAAATGACGATAACCTACCGACCATCAACTCCCGATGCTATGATAAGCCGCAGTTTTCCGCCCCACTCACGTTGATGATAGATACAGGCGCACAGGTGAATGTCATCAAATGGCGTTTCGTACGAAACAAAGCACGCATCAATACCTCTAAACTCGTCTACCTGAAAGGCATCACGAAGGGAATGGAGCAGAGCCTAGGGACAGTAACACTCAGGGTACTCAATAAACGCGCAGCCTTCACGTCATCAAGGACGATTTTCTCATCACGTCCGGAGGGATCTTAGGAACCCCATTCTTCAGAGAACATGGAGCCCTGATCGACTACAAAAACGAGCGCCTGGTGGTAGACGACACAGTCCTCCCGTTCTCAAACGAGACGCTTGTGACGGTCCCAAGGCAGACAACGATATCAGCCTTGATCAGGACAACGCCCGATTCTTGCCACATCGGATATGTTCTTCCCGTCTCCCCAAGGAAAAATACCACGGCCGGCGGGCACCTACAAGCCGACGAAAACGGGCACACCTTTGTGAGGGTTACTAACACAGGACCTAAGGATAAAACAGTCACAATACCCGCGGTCAAAGTTCTCCGTGTGAAGCTATCTCCCGATTGTAATGTTCACATGGAACGCAACGGACTGCACCCTTCCTTTTCGGAGGATACGTACCGTGAACGACTTCGATGGCAAAGGCAGGAAAGGAGCATCCAAAACTTCTGGGCAGCTTTGCCAGAGAGCGATACCTTGAAATCAGACCGATCGCTGTTAGCCGAGGAAAGGTTACGCAGAATCCGAGAGCATCTCCTTCATGAAAACCTGCGAGACTAGGAAAAAAGGACTATTTCAACCTTTATCGCTGACAACACTGATGTCTTTAGGCTTGACGGGGAACCCCTAAAGCCCGCGGACGTACCACCGCATCGAATTATCACTTCGACGACAGCCCAGTATACAGAAAGCAGTACCGCTTCCCACCGTCCCACAAGGACGAAATCGTACGCCAGATCAAGCAACTAGAAGACGAGAAGATAGTGCAGCCGTCAACGTCCCCGTACTCATCGCCAGTGTTCGTCGTGCCCAAAAAATCGGAGACAGGAAAGAAACCCAAGTGGCGCATGGTGATAGATTACCGTCAGCTCAACGACAACACCGTCAGTGATGCTTATCCCATACCAAGCGTAACCGAAATACTGGACCAACTGGGCGGGGCTCGATATTTCTCGGTCCTCGACCTAGCGAGCGGTTTCCACTAGATCCCGTTGAATAAAAGAGATATGCATAAAACGGCTTTTACAGTGCTAGGAAAGCATCTCGAATTTACTGCTATGCCGTTCGGCATGAAGAATGGGCCGGCGACCCTCCAAAGGACGATGGACAGAGTGCTAGTTGGTTTAGTTGGAATCGAGCTTTTCGTATACATGGACGATATCGTAGTCTATTCGAGGACCCTACAAGAACACGTCGAGAGATGCAAACACCTAGCATCACGCCTACGGTCCGCTAATATGCAACTGCGCGTGGAAAAGTGCAAAATGCTACAGAAGAGACTGACGTATTTGGGACATGTCATATCCGACAAGGGAGTTGAGCCAAATCCTAGAAACACCGAGGCCGTTAAAACATTCCCTCGACCTAAGACAGTGAAAAATATACAAGAATTTCTTGGATTAGCGGGGTACTACCGAAGGTTCATCCCAAATTTTGCCGGGAGGTCAAAACCGCTACCCACGCTCCTTACAAAGGGTACCAAGTTCACATGGACAGATAGACAGGAGGAAGCTTTCAGTACCCTGAGGCAAGCATTGATCTGCCCGCCTATATTTCAGTATCCGGATTTTTCCTCGGAGTTCTTCATCACTACCGACGCCAGTAGCTACGCGATCGGGGCCGTCTTTAGCCAAAAGTCTAAAGGAAATGACCTTCCCGTCTGCTACACCTCGAGATTACTTACGAAGGCCGAAAATAACTATTCGGTGATCGAAAAGGAAATGCTGGCAATAATAAACGCGGTAACCGAATTCAGGCCCTATATATATGGCAGAAAGTTCACTATAATTACCGATCGCCGTCCCCTCACCTGGCTTAATTCGGTCTCATCACCAAACTCTCGAATAATTCGTTGGAGGCTCTATATGCTCGAGTACGAGTATGCAATTGAATACAAAAAGGGTAGTCTGAACTCCAACGCTGACGCTCTCTCCCGAAACCCGCCAGAAGTAAACGGGGAAGGGATAATAAAGGAACTTTTTGCTATACACGGGGACGATACGTCATCATCGGACGAACAAATTTTTACGCCACCGCATAAAAGAAGGAAGGCAAACGCACCGCCAAGTCGATGTGAAGTTACGCCACCAAGCAGAAGAAGCACATCTCCCCTTCGGCATTCGGACGTGTCGGGTTTCTCCCCGTCCGGCGCAGGGCCGTCGCACAAAAGGAAAAAAACGACCACACTCTCGCATGGCACAACAGCAAAGGAGGACGATCAACCGATCTCCGAATCGGAACATCCGGAGCAACCCGAAACACCCCGCGACCAGAGTAGACCGGCTGACGACTTCCTCGCCATTCCTAGGCCCAGCAATGCCAGGCCTGTAATAAGAACAGCAACGGATAACCCTCCATCAGCGGAAATGACAGCGACTCGATAAATCGACTTCTCCACCGGATCCAGCGAGTACCCGTCCGATGACAACCAAACAGACGACGGCAACAGCGACACCAGCGATAGCGACGCAACGGAACCCACGACCTCTTGCCCGACAAAATAAACGTGCACACGTTCCTAACTAAAGATCCCTTAAGGGCGAAGCACGACAATATCGTCATCTTCACATCCACTCACGGGCAGCCGATCGATAACGGCGCAAAGGAAATCTCAGACGCGCTAGATTTCCCTCGAATGTTGAGCTATAACACGCCCGAAGTTATAAAAAATCGCGGCAAATACGTCGTCGCGATACCCGTCAAAGACGATACTCGGGTAGAATTCACCGTCGCGGACGTCAAAGATACGATGATCGCCTTACGCGAAACGGCAGATAGGCTGAGGATGGCATCCTTCCGAATAGCCAAGACGGAAAATATTGAAGGAGCGCCCTGGGACGAAGTTCAGGAAGTTCTGGTGCAGCAATTCGAGGACTCACCAATCACAATAACAATATGCACCCAAGAACGCCGCATTCCGGAGCCTGAGATCCGACAGAACCTCATTGAGGAATATCACAGCGGAGCAATTGGCGGTCATAAGGGGATTACGAAAATATGTAATCGTCTTCGCCAGAAATACTTCTGGCCTAAGATGAGGCAACATATAAGGAACTTTATTCGACATTGCGCCAATTGCCAACTAAAGAAAACAGTAAGGCGCCGAGCACGCCAACCTATGGTGATCACGGACACACCACGTAATCCATTCGATAAAATCGCCATGGATATCGTTACACTCCCGGTCACTTCGCGAGGAAGTAGGTACATTCTGACTATCCAGGACCTCCTAACCAAATACTCCCTAGCTACTCCCCTACCTAAAAAGGATACGATCACCATTACTGAAGCGTTTATCGAACGATTTGTCGGTTATTTTGGCTGTCCCGGAGCAATTCTCACAGATCGCGGCCCAAATTTTACTTCGATTCTTTTCAAGGAAATGGCCAGGACGTTTAACATCAAGCGTTACCTAACCACGGCGTATCACCCTGAAAGTAACGGGTCTATTGAAAGATCCCATCATGTGCTTAAGGAATACTTGAAACAGTACGTCAATAAGGACCACGAGTGGGATACGTTGTGCTGCATGGCCTCATTCGCGTATAATACAAGCCGGCACGAGGCGACTGGATTCACTCCGTACCAACTACTCTTCGCAAATCTAGCCAAGTTACCATCAAGTACCAGACGAGTATTTAACAAGAATATCGAGTACGAATAGTATCTGGTCGACCTGTACAATAGGACCCGTCGAGTCCAACAAGCCGCAGCGCAAAATTTGTTAGCCGCGAAAGAAAGGTCCAAGCGACTTTACGATCGATACGCGAACCCGGACGAGTATGCTCCAGGCGATAAGTATACCTTAGGAAAGAACCGCGCGCGGGCCCATTTAGCAATACCTATGAGGGACCGTACACGGTTATCGAGATGTTGGACAATAAAAACCTCAGAATCGCCGACGATCATCGAGTTAGAACTATCCATAAAAACAAAATTAGACACACGTAGAGAGACCACTCGTATACCCGAATGCATTCTCAACGGATCTGAGAAGGTCACTCTCGCGTCCCGAACAACGAGAACCTCATACTTTTGCCGCAGAGTTTCTTCGGATGCCAGCACATACCGCACTACATAACTCTATACCGTGTTCACTCATAACAATGGTCTACCGAACCCTGAGCTTCTCGGAACCGAAACATAGATCGCGATAAAAAATTCACTTTTTTTTCCTCTCTAGCATTTAACCATGACACTCTTAACTAAAACTAAGTAGGAAACACACCGACTTACAACCAAACGGCACGAAGTCGGCTCCGCACAACATGGTTCAAACACGTCGAATGAAAGAAACCAGAAGCGAAACACGACACGACCCTCCGAAGTACAAAGGCTGGAATCTAGGAATTACTTCCTACATCGAACTGCCGCGGAAGTTCAATCCAGACACGGTTTCACCGTTAGACCCAATGTTTGAAGCCGATCACGATCCTGACTTAAATGAAATGTTACGCCAATTCAATATGCGATTTTTCGGCGGTAAAATTAAGGGGTACACGGTAAAATGGAACGCATAATTGATTGCAGACTATGGTAGATGTAACTACACAACGAATGTCATCCATATTTCGCGAGAACGGCTCCGCGGTCAGAAACGAACAGTACTAGTAAAAACCATACTCCACGAAGCAATACACGCGTACTTAGACAAGCTAGGCATCGATAGGGAAACAAACTCAAGTCCGGGAAGGTCGTTTAGAATCGAAAAAAGGCGTATCTCCATTCAGTTAGGTGAAAATATAGACTCCGAGAACGACGTAGACGCGGAAAAACATAAAGATCTCGTATTTGTATTTCAGTGTGCCACACTCTTATACACAGAGCGGTTAATCAATCACCGAGAAACGAGAAAATTCCGCAAATACAAGCGCACAAGAAGAATTGTGCAGGAGAATTTAGGAAAATAAGGAACCGCTAATAGTTTACCCGCTTTTATTCTAATATTCAGAGATATGCGTTACCACTTATATTATAGGACTTATGTACTTACCTTATTACATTATATTACGAATTATACGACTGTATTCCCATACATGCGCAATAAACATAAGTGAACGACACTGTAGGGATTCGAACATAAACAGAAACAGCTCCCAATTGGTGTCCAATACACCACTATAAAATAAGAACGACGCGGCATACGAGGTGCACCGTTCTATTCAACGGGGGGGATGTTACGGACAGAGACCGACCGAGGTCTCTGGTCCTGAAAACGGATCCATGTCAGTCACCCTTCTTGTAGAAACAACCCTCAACGTCCGCCATTAAACGCAACACCATCCAAGGGTGCTAGAGTCCCCGGGTCAGGACCACCTTCAGACACCGCCCAGTGCCGCAAATCCAGCCAAAGCGGAGACCCCTCGTCAACCGTCGAGTGCCAAGGTGGGGAGAGAGGCACGCGAGAGGCCCGGCCGACCGGTAGCGGGACTCGGTTCCGGACTTGCGAGCCAGTTACATTGCGTATCGTATTAGTGTACCGTATGTGCTAACTAAACTGCGGATCTCTTATTTGGAATATAACCCGTTATTGATGTTACTACGTCTACCGTTACTACCCTTTGTGGCGTAGCCGCAGCATCCCAACCGGCGTGGGGTTCTAAGTAGGAGCCTGAGTGCCGGGTACGTTGCTGTCGAGCCAAACGTAGGCGATCGGATCCACGCTCTCCTTCCATCCACTACCTACCACTCTCCGACGCCGCGTGACCTAACAAGATTTAGACTACGCGGCCTGACTGCCTTATCAGCCTTGTCTTGGATATTCGGTACAGTCGTAACACATGCGTTCGCGAGAAACGTCGATCTCGACCGTGCAAAGCGACGACAACTTTTTCGCGAACGGCTCGTACGAGTTTGATCTACGGAGTGCTGCACCGTCAATTTGCTTTTACGAATCTGCATATTGAACGACATCGAATTCGGCCCATGCGTTTGCGAGAAACGTCGATCTCGACCGTGCAAAGCGATGACAACTTTTTCGCGAACGGCTCGTACGAGTTTGATCTACGGAGGGCTGCTCCGTCAGTTTGCTCTTACAAATCTGCTGTTACGGGCGAGCAAATGTGATGGTTTGCTCCGCAGCACTCCTGACATGATGTAAGACGCAGGTCGGACACTGCATTAGAAAAGCAGAAAAGGAGTAAAACGTGCATTGTCCGTATCCGGATATCTCCACGAAGGAGGTCCCTAAATGTAGGCAACGCGAGCTTTAATTGTCGGAACCCCCACCATTAGGTTCGGAAAGCAGTTGCGGAGCGACCGCCCGATTGTGAGAAGGATTTATCCAGCGAATATATCAGCACGTAAACTGTCGTACGTTTCCAGTGGTCAACCCTGCATTATTAAAGTTTATAGATGTGTTGTTTTAACGGGTGTATATTAATTGAAACCCTGCATACACGACCAACCGCTAAAGAAACAAGAATCGATCAGCATATTGGTCACATTGGCCTCATCACGGAATCAGCCGGTCGCCGTCCACGTCGCTCGTCAAGGGACCACATCTGGGATATCAGCTGTTGACCTTAGAAGGTACTACCCGGGATACAAAACTGTACTCTCTCGCGACCGGCAAAACCAGGAACGAATCCCGTAACGAACTATACCAATCGTTGTAAACGATAACCTACCATCATCATCGTACTTTCCACTCGATGAAGCGTCGCGCATAATCATGTACATTAGTTCGACTCGCATGGCTGGTTCAAAGGCACGGAACAGACGTAACAAATTTTGGTGCTAAGTTTAGGGTAGGGACAATTGTTTTAACTGTGCAATTGGAAATTAAATTTCGCTTCCCTATTAATTCCCACACCGTCTGGAGAGGAAGATTTCCTCCTTTGTCCTTGATTAGCCATGGAAAGTCGTTTCGAGGCCGAGGGTACTTAAACAGTCACTATAATATTATATTAGAAGTTATATTCAGAAATTGTGTCGTCGAATATACGCTCAAACTTCGCCACTGTTTTGATACTCGAAGCACAACTGGAGCGCGCGCCTGTGACCTCAAGCGTTTCGGCCTTCCCAAAAATGTAAACACAGGACTCAAAACTTGACCTAGGTAGCCTGTTATGTTCCAGAATACTAGACCGGCGTGTAGTATACATTGTATTAAATAATTTCGAAAAGCGTTGCGGCAGTACCAGGCGTATAATCCTTGGTAATATGTTTACGTATAAAACTCGAGACTGAGAATAGAAATAATGGCTACCATAGAAGCGCTAACATCCCGCGTCGAAGAACTTACTCATTTAGTTATCAATTTAGAGTAACTCGCGAACAAACGACATGAATCCTTGGCGGGAAAACTGGAAATCTTAGCTGCTGCAGACCGCAAAACGCCGCCACAAGGAATGTTGTCCCCTAACGACACAATACGCGTTCCCTTGCACGCGACGCCCGAGTCAGGAATATTAACTCTCAAAATGGCCCTCAGCTTTGTGCCAGAGTTTGTTAGAAATAAAACGGACCTGTCGGATTACTTGAAAATCGTCGAAAAGGCTTACGGTATGCTAAACGATTCGGATCGCCGAGTCTTCTTAATTTTGGCCCAGAGTAAGTTTGATGAAGTAACACGGAGTCAACTTCGAGACCATAACCCCGACTCTATGGCCGACCTTGCAAGGGCACTGCGACAAGTTATAACACCGTATACGAATGTGAACCGTGCTAGGGCTACCCTCCAACTAACAACCTTGCGTACTGGCGAGAACATGTACTCATTTATAAACCGATTCAAATCCACGTATGACGAGGTTCTTTACGCGGAAACTCAGCAGTTCGGTCCTCTGTCAGACGAGAGGGTCGCAGCCATAGACTTGGAAGCTGCAGAAACCTTCTTAGAAGCTCTCCCTAGTTTCATACGCTTGAAATGTCGCATAAGAAGAGCAAACGCCTCTCTTCACGAAACAGCAATGACGACGGCGCCCGTTGCTAGTCGGAGTCAAATCCCCGAGCGCGTGTTTACCTATCAGGGCGAAGGCTATCCCACGGACAAGGACAGCTGTTCCCCACAGGTACCGCAGCCACGAATTCAATTGAATAAAATTACACGCGAAGGTCATTCTTCAGCCGTTGGAGACGAGAACGCGTCTAGATCTCAAGGCTACCGGAAGCCGGCATGGAATAACCATACGTTCTGCACATATCATCGATCGCGCACTCACAACACAAAGGATTGCAGAGCCCGTAGGAGTAGGTCAAAAGAGAAGATAAAAAACGACCAGCACTCTTCCCTGAACGAGGGAGCAGAGGAAGAGGAACGCATGTAAGGAAACAAGACACCCCTGAAATATTCACGAACGACAAGTCTCCGAGACCACCAACACATCCGCGACGCGTGTATACCGTTCTATGCGGAGAACAGAGCCCGTACGTCATCATCGATCCCAAGGATCGCTCCCAAATTGCCATGCCCGTTAGCCTGATGCTGGACACCGGCGCACAAGTTAGTGTAATTAAATTATCGAGTATACAAAACAAGAACAAAATCAACACTGGGCATCGTATCCGTCTGAAAGGCATCGCGGATGATGTGAAAGAAAGCATCGGATCGATCGCGTTAAACGTCTGGGCAAAACCGGACACGTTACACATTACAGAGGACACGTTCCCCATTGGCTACGACAGAATCATCGGTTCCACGTTTTTCAGGAAACACTCGGCTCAAATTGATTACGGATCACAGGAATTTCGTGCGGGCGATATAACAATGTAAAAAAACTTCGCCAAATATATATATGTGCCCGTCACTAGTCCTTTCTGTTATGATCTCGCTTACATTATGTTAATACGGTCACGAAACAACTGAAATCAATTATAATGCACCAAATACGAATAATCTTTCTTCTCGGGTTTATACAGATCTTTTATTAGCTAAAGAATGAATACACAGAATTTATAAAACTATATAACAGAATCTATAACATAAAAAATATATACAATTTTTTAAACATTTTTGACGAGCCGCGTAATAATATACCAATAAATAGCCTCAAAGGTATTGAGACTNATCGTATTTATTTTTTTTTTATTTTAAATTTAATTAACTATCCTCCGCCGCCGCCGTCGCCGCCGCCGTCGCCGCCGCGTGTAGTGAGAAGGACGAAAATTAATGCAAAAGGGCGAGAGGGTGAGGACAAGGGCGAGAACAAGAGCGAGAGCCCCTTACATTGATATTCGAAACGACCGCGTCACGTGGCCATCGCCTATTGGTTGCATCGCTGCGGTGCCACCGAAACGGTCGACGGAAAAATTCAAGCGACCCAAGCGAAGTGAAATATTAAAAAATGCACATCTCTGTATTAAAAGAACCAATCGGTTTCGTTCATAGCTTAAAAAATGCAGAAAAATCGTCCACTCTCGATGGCCTCGTTAAAGTTGACTTTACTCATTCAAGAGGTTCAAAAAACAACATTCATTGTCCAATTTTACACGCCAGGCTGAACATCGCAGATAATGACTAGGTCTGAGTTTCGCGCCTCTATATATATATTTAGCCCGAAACTCTACCGAGTTTCTTAATACCTTTCGCCACCGAAGGGGTACATACAATCTCTGCATTCTCGGCGGCGTCAGCCTTAACCGACGTCACCGAAGACTCCGCGGCTTACGGGTACGTGCCTTTGACGAACATAGAAGACGATGTCCTCGTGGGAGGTCACAAATACAAGGAAAAGCATACGTCAGGGTACTGAACTCATCGAAACACGAGCGACATTGTACCCTGCCTCCTGTCCAGATCATCCCTTACGAAGCGATCGTAAACCAGAAGGATTCGACAACGGGACCATCAAAAAACTTAGAGTGGGCGATCCCAATGTTACCCGACACGCGGCGCCCAAGGCTGGAGTATTTATCTAGGCTGAACGTTCCCGTTACTCCGATGTTAACTATGAATATAATAAACCCTACCGAAACACACGACGCGGACTTAACCGTACGGACGCGTAATCAAACCATAAAGGACATTCTGTTTCACGACGGGCTGTCCGAAACCGAACGAGAGGCGTTGGGACCGGTAGTCGATGAGTATGCCCAGACGTTCAGATTAGGGGATGAGCCAATTCGGAAGGCAAGGGTCGGAGAACACAGTATCGAAACCATTGACAATATACCTGTGTGTAGAAAACAGTACCGTTTCCCTCCCGCACATAAGGACGAGATAAACCGTCAGATCAGCGAATTGGAGCAAAATGGCATAATTGAGCCATCCCAGTCGCCATATTCTTCATCGGTATTTATGGTACCAAAGAAACCTGACAACGCGGGAAACAAACAATGGCGTATGGTGGTGGACTACAGATTGCTGAACGACAAGACTATCGCCGATGCATATCTTACGCCAAACGTCACGGAAAGACTGGACCAGCTGGGGGGTGCCCGCTACTTCTCCACGTTTGACCTCGCTAGCGGGTTCCACCAAATTCCCATGAATCCTAGGCACAAGGAAAAAATCGCCTTTACTGTTCCTGAGAAACATTATCAATACACCGCACTGCCATTCGGACTAAAAAACGGACCGGCCATAATGCAACGTACCTTGGACATTGTACTGATGGGACTGCAAGGCATCGAGCTTTTCGTCTACATGGACGACGTAGTGATTTACTCGCGAACCCTCGATGAACATATAGGGAAAATGAGGCGATTCCTAGACCTATTAACCAAGGCAGGGTTGCAGCTGCAGACTTCCAAGTGCAGGTTACTGAAAGACGAATTGGAGTACTTGGGCCACGTCATTTCGGCTGAGGGAGTGAAGCCCAACCCCAAGAAAATAGAGGCGGTGGAAAAATTCCCACGCCCTAGGACTCCTAAAAACATTAGCCAGTTCCTGGGGCTGATAGGATACTACAGGAGGTTCATTCCAAATTTTGCGACTGTCGCCAAACCTTTAACCCAACTGTTGGCAAAAGACGCAGAATTCATATGGGACGACAATAGGGAATCCGCGTTCGTGAAACTTAAACAAGCACTTACGGAATATCCAATTCTGCAGTACCCCGAGTTCGATCAGAAATTCTTTATTACTACGGACGCGAGCAGTTATGGAATAGGGGCAGTCCTGAGCCAACGACATACAGGCATGGATATGCCGGTGGCGTACATCTCAAGGCAGTTAACGAAGCTCGAATTAAACTACTCTATCATTGAGAAGGAAATGTTAGCCATTCTGGAAGGGGTAACTCAGTTTAGACCATACATCTACGGAAGAGAATTTACAATTGTAACTGACCACAGACCTCTGGTGTGGCTTAACTCGGTCTCGATATTGGAGTCATCCTTGCGGCCGTTGATATTGGAGTCATCCTCGACATCCAGCAGCTCCATTTTCGACACTAGGAAACAACGCAAGGGACATAAGAAAGACGCTGAAAGAAACGTGAGAAAAAGGCTGTCGTCACCCGTTTATAGCCCGCGGTACAGCGCTGCGTTCGATACTGAAGTGGACCGACCGCCTTCACCAAACGAGCCCGGACAATCCACGTCACGTGTAATGGACCGTCCGCCTTCACCAAACGAGCCCGGACCATCCACATCACGTGTAATGGACCTACCGCCGCTACACCCCTCGCCCGTGGACCAGCCGAATGACGAGGAATATGCAACCAGTTAACACGAAACGGAGCCGGAGACAGCCTCGTCCGTTTCCGACAGTAACACCGATCAAGAGGACTCGGACGAAGAGGGAGCGGAAGTGTATAGAGTAACGAGGGATTTTCTTCTCATGAAGAAGGATAACATAGTGGTTTTTACAACACAGAGAGGTGACCCCTACGATGAGGGAGGACGAGAAATTAGCAAATCGTTCAAGATTCCTGCAGATCTGTCGTTCGCAGTACCACGACCTCTCGAGCAAAACGGCTGGAACATCATTGTACTACCGGTAGCTAATAGGGTTTCCGAAGCAATACACGAAGAAGACTTGAGAGACATTATAGCAGCCTTATACGAAGCTGTTACGGAATTAGGAATAGCCTCTTTTCGTATAGCTAAAACCGACCGGTTGAGCGGAAACCCATGGAACTACGTCAAGGAGCTTCTCCTAGGCTACTTTTTAGAACCGCGCGTCCGAATTACCGTCTGTACCCAAGATGTCGTAAAACCGACCCAGAGATACATCAGGAATTGTTAGAGCAGGCCCACGCTTCAGCTATGGGGGGCCATCAAGGAGTCACCAAAACCCTTTTTAGATTACGCCAAAAGTACTATTGGAGAGGTATGAAAAACGATATCCGGGATCTAATTCGACTATGCCGAACGTGCCAATTGAAAAAGACTGTTAGAGTTAAGTCGAAGTCTCCTATGGTCATAACTGACACACCCAGTTGCGCCTTCGATAAGATTGCGTTAGACATCGTAGGACCACTTCCGCTTACTAGAGTAGGCAATAGGTATATTCTGACACTCCAAGACCTTCTAACAAAATATTTATTAGCAGTTCCGATACCGAGCGAAGACGCGGTTACAATTGCGAAGGCCTTTGTGGAGAGATTTATATGCGTGTACGGTTGTCCTAGATCTATGATTACGGATCGAGGTACGAACTTCATGTCTCGCCTGTTTAGACATTTAGCCAAGGCTTTCAAAATTAGAAAATACTGCACTACAACGTATCACCCGGAGGCAAACGGATCACTCGAAAGGTCGCATCAGGTTCTGAAAGAGTATTTGAGAATGTTTGCAGAGAACCATGCATCGTGGAACGAAGTCTGCCCCCAGGCTGTCATGGCGTACAACACCAGCGTGCACGAAGGCACCGGTTACACGCCTTACCAGCTGGTGTTTGGAACACAGGCACGACTGCCGTCCGGGCAGGGAGATGCTCGACAAAGGAATACTAGTTACGAAGAGTACGTCACGGAGTTATACGACCGAATTAGAGATGCCCAAAGAGCAGCAAGGGATAACCTGATACGTGCAAAGGAACGCTCCAAACGCTACTATGATAGGTCGATAAATCCTCAGGATTTCGTTGTGGGTTCTTCTGTCTTCCTAATTAACGAGCCAGAGCGTGGCCCTTTTGCGGATAAATTCAGAGGGCCCTATCAGGTACTCGAGGTATTGCCGAACGAAAACGTTAAAATAGATACGGGTCGAGGTACGCGAGTAGTTCATAAAAATACGCTGCGAATGTCTTACCTATCGTATAATTAAGTCGCTTGCAGAAATATACTAAACGATTCTCAAGTGTTTTAGGGTCACAAGCGTGTAAGCAAAATGAGTAGGGTTACACAGTATAGATCAGGAGAAATTGTTACTTTTACATCTCACTGGTGGAAAATTTAGTTTCAGTTTCGGTTAACTTGGTACGAGTTTGACGTATGGAGTGCTTGTAACGGTGGTCCGCTCGGAGCGTTTGAGTGTCCGAGGGGTAATGCCTGGGTGGAGTAAAGTACGCTCAGGTTTTAATAACGATAACTGCTTATTCAACTTAACATCGATTGCCGGTCGGCGTCAGTAGCTTCGTGTCTGAAAGCAAAACATTGGAACTAGGACCGGATACAAACGAGGTCGTAATTAAAGCTAATAGAATACAACGTGAACTAGTGTATTTGCAAGTAAAGATTCTAACCCTATGGTTCGAACTCCCGGGGTCGGAGAGATGACACGATATAAATTCGGCTCGTGTCGTCTCTTGTCGGTATTTAATTCCGGAGATGTGAAATCGCGCCTATAGTGAATCGAGGTCTCGTCCTGCGAATCGGGTTGAGAGTGTAGGCGGGTTTCTTCCCTTCCTACAACTCTGACTTGTTCTATTTGCCCGGGCTTCTTATAGTGCCCGGGAGGTTTGCGCGCTTGCGAGAAAGCGCGGGCCGTGGGTTGTCGCGCTTGCGGGAAACAGTCGCCGGGCTGCGGGGCCGGCCGTAGTGCTGTGCGAGTCGTGTGGCTCGGCATCGGGCGCCCTGGTCCGAGGCACACGGCTCGTTACATGCTGCACAGTCAGCTTGCTCTTACGAATGTGCATATTGAACGACATCGAATTCGGGAGTCCGTGTAAAGTGATGACATCTTTTCCACGAACGGCTCTTACTACTTTGACGTACGGAGTGCTGCACCGTCAGTTTGATGTTATGAATCTGCACATTGAACGACATCGAATTCGGCCCATGCGTTCGCGAGAAACGTCGATCTCGCCCGTGCAGACCGATGGCAACTTCTTCGTTGTCATCGCATTGCACGGTCGAGATCGACGTTTCTCGGGAACGCATGGCCCGAATTCGATGTCGTTCAAAATGCAGATTCGTGAGAGCTAACTTTCGGTGCAGCACTCCGTACGTCAAAGTCGTACGAGCCGTTCGTGAAATGTTGTCATCGCTTTGCACGGTCGAGATCGATGTTTCTCGCAAACGCATGGCGCGTATTTGATGTCGTTGAATATGTGTCACTTCCTGAGTGCAGGGGTATACGAAGGTTTGTAGAACATTAAATAAACACGCAAACAAAATTTTTATTCGTGAAATAAATATACTTGAATTAAAGGAATTGTGGAATTAATAAATGTCTGGCACAAAAAGTTTCTATTGTTTGAAAATATTTGAGAAATTGTAAAGCGTATAACCAGAATTAAACCGAATTTAAAGGAAGTGACACGATATGGGCGAAGATATATCGTAAGGGTGGTAAAATTAGAAAATTTGTCGATTCGTGAATAATAATGAAATATGAAATATTGGCTCGAGCAAAATAAGACCCGAAACGTTTAAAATTAATAAAATTATTTAAGAGACGAAATGGAAGGCTGAGTTTACGTACAGATGAAATGAAACAAAAACGAAGTACCGGAATATCATGTGTCGATGTATCATGAAAATGAATCGACTTCCCGTTTTATAAGTTATGCAAAAGAACTTCGTTTAAAATAATAATAAAAGTATTAAAACGTTTTGAGTCGAAAAAAATATAATAAGAAATTTTAATTACCAGAACAAGAATGCTAAATTATAATTCCAAGGAACTCAATTTAAATGAAATATGACAAGAAATTATGTTAATTTAACGTAAAGGAAATATAGTAAGAAATTTAAATAATAACAACAATTCGATAAGAAATTCAAATTAAAGAGGACGTAATATGAATTCAAGTCACAAAGTCGGAAACAGAAATTACAATTTAAAAGAGATTCAATAAAAGTTAGATTGTTCAGATTAAAATGAAGTGTAATTAGAAGTTTGAATTAGTGAATGAGACTGCACACAAAATCGAAACATCTAAATGGTCAAATAGGTATTGTAACAAATGAGTCGGTAGCAATGACTAAATGAATAATAGCAATTATGAAATTAATATGGTATTAATTATCGAGTAGGTGACGACTCGAGGAATCTCACGAATTTGATAATCGGCGAACTAGAAGTTTCGTAATTTTATCTTTATTGTATCTGACAGAATTCACTATGAAGAAGCACTACCGATGTATCCATTAATATGATAATTCGAATTAAATAAGAACGAGCTTCTATTATTTGGAAACACTACGAATTACTGTATTTCGAATTGAAATAACAAGGTAGAAGTTAACTATGAGTACGAATCGTTTAGGAAATAAACCGAACAGAACAAAAGTATAATTATAAAGNTACACTACAATACAGTAAACATTATTTCTTCTGTTCCACTACTTATCGTACAATTATTTCTCATATTGTAATACTTATCATTGAATAAAAAGTAGTTAATTATGCTATACGATGAGGAATATTATTATCCAATGATAAATACTGGACTACGAGAAATAATTCTATGATATGTAGTGGAACGAAAGAAATAATGTTTACTGTACAATAATTATTACAATGTGAAAAGTAAATAACATTACAATATGTTTCTTCAATTATCATAGTGTAAGAAAGTTGGTTAATAAAGTTAATAATAAACTTAATAATGAAATAGTTTTCTTACCTTACAATGACGTGAGAAACTTTTCGTAATGACATTTGTTTCTCGCAGGGTAATAATTATTGTAGAATACAAATTATTTCTCATAGGCTAATATTTATCGTGGGATAATAACATGCTTCATTAAGCAGTACACAGAAGGTTTTAACCTAAATATCAAATTGACGGTTTAAATTACGCACACGATTTTAAAAGTACTTATTATGTGTAGCCACTAGATGGCAGTTCCGTACATTCCTTTGGGTTGGAAAATAGTCGCGCGATGAGAACGAGCCTTGAAGGACAACCCGGCTTTGAATGTGTGTACTCACGAGTGTGGATTTTGCTCGCGTGTAGGTTCGTAGATGAAGGAGACGACGACGAATGTGATCAAACTAACGTTGTCGAAATTTCAAACCGCTATAACTCCAGAACACCTTCACCTATTGTAATGATTAAGGTCTCAGAAAATAGGAACAAAATAAACGAAGCGTTTCGTCTAGGTTAAAATGTTCTTCGGTCTTTAGTATGTCAGCACTGACCGAATGAAGAAAATTAAATGCCCGCTGGCAAGATGTTTCGAGTATATAGAGTGGTAGCGGCCATGAACTTGTCTGAGCCGCTACCGCGTCTCTTGATTGAAATGACAAGGTAGAAGTTAACGATAAATACGAATCCTTTAGGAATTAAACCGAACAGAGCAAAAGTGTATTTGTAAAGTGAATTGTTTCAAAGTTAACACGAATAAAAATCACCGTTCGCTAAACAGGAAAAGATGAAAAGATATATGTTCCACCTACCTTTCGATGATTTAGTTGACTTATGACGAGATTCCAAGGGTTCCTTTTGGCCACCGGATCCCAGTGCAGAAATGATGACCTCAAGATGTGAGGACACTTTTGAAACATGAAGTTTGAGCCAACGTTGAAATGAAATCTCCGCAGGATTTGCCGGTCGCAGATGGGACCGAAATTGGAACGTTGGAAAGCGGTCACGAAATCAAGTCACTCGTATGAAATTAACACATTGAAATAGTTTATTAAAACTAAATTACACAACTTGTATGACCCGACAGAAATTGCACGAGGAGATTTCGATGTTGAGTTCGCGGACGCTGACGGAAGACTGACTAACGCTCCTGCGCCTGCCGTGGTTCGAGGGGGGACAGTCAATTCGCGTAGAGGGGGAAGGGTCCCCGAGTGCGACTGTCCCTTGAGGAATGCTGATTGTTTGAAGATTGTTCGTAGTTAGTAGTAGTGTATTAATTACGTTCCGCGATCCACGGCTCGAAGGACCATTGAGTGTTAGGTTGGTTCGATTCGCGGAGGAACGGCTAGATAATTACTGGATGTGAAGTGCGGTCAACGAAACTTAAACATTTATTTAACACTGGTAGTAATTTACAGTTGAAGCGGGTTAAAAATGAAATAACGGAGTAAAGATAACGACACGATTAATGATGCCTAATTGAGCGGGCCACTAGCATGAGTGGACTTAGAGAAATTGAGCGCGTAAGATTGGAGAATCGCTGATCTCGCGGGAGATCGAAGCTATCTCGCTAGATACCGCGGACGCGTAAAGTCGCGCGGGAGACCGAAGGACGCGGTAATGCCGGGACGCTGATGGTCGCTACGGCTGTTCAATCGGATCTGGTGGTTGGGACCAAAGTTTGAAACAAGAGGGTCCCAGAGAGAGATTTCAGAGGCGGAGTTTTGAAGAAGATCGGCGAATTGCATTTTTGTCTGCAGCCGATTGGTCTAGAAGAACGTTGAGGAAAGGGAGATTTTAGGCAGTTCCACAGGCGTGAGTGGGGACTGCGCATGCGGTTGTCGTTCGAGAATTTTGAGAAGCTCTAGAAGAAGCGTAAAAGAGCGGAAACCATAAATTGTCCTAATTGCGGACGTGATCGAGAGGTACGAAGGTTTTCTTGTAAACTTTAGAACGACATTTTCCAGATGGGTTGGAGGAGACAGTTGCGGATGAAGAAAGGCGCGTTACGAATCGAGCTCAAAAGACGTGTCGCGACGGCGACCCTACCTCCAGGGGGTCGACGCCGTTGTCGACCCTTGAAGTGGTGGTTGGCGCGCCTGGACGGCGCGACAGGACGCAGAGGCTAGCTTGAACCACATGGGTCATGATAATTAATAATTTAGCTCTTGCTGATTCGGCGCGAACACTGATTCTGCTGGAAAGATCCGTGGGCCACCGTTCCCCAGGAGCTGGATGCTGACGCTGCGTGATTTATCTCGTGGGACCGCGGACGCTTCCGCGTGCCTTATCTCGTGGGTCATTAGTTCATTATGATTTATAATTTAACAAATAATTGTTTATTAAACACTACGAAGTATACAATACAGTAAACAATGGATAAGCGATTAATAAAGTTCAATATGAACTCGAATAATAATTTTGACATAGCAATCATAAGTAAGCAGGGAAATATAATGTTTATGTTAATTATTGCTACATGACACATTGAATCGTTGAATTAAGTAATCCGAGGGGTAGTTGGTTGTTATTTATTAATAATGATGATCATAAGAATTATAAAAGTAATCGCGTGATTCAACGGCCTATAACTATTATTCGTGACATTGTCATTGAGCGCATGTTTTAGAATTTGTTAAAGTGGATATTCGGGGATGCAATGGCTAGAATATAATTATACTTTCTACTACTTGGTTCGATAGTTATTAATGCGTTGTAATGGATATAATGCAAAACGTTAATTCTGTAATTCATGCGACATGCGCAAAGAACTAATTTGCAGCAGACATATGAATTTTAACCGGGCCTTTTATGATTGATTGTTTTCAATTTCGGAAATATTACTTATGCTCGCGATATTATCCAATAATCGGTAAGGTATAAATCAGTATAAAATCAGTAAAGTTAATCGGTAAGTTTCCTACACATGAATTTGCTTTGAGCAGTCGGTAAGTAATTACTGTCGGTAAGTAGGTAATAACGGCCCTCGGTAAGTAGTGCGACGGGAAGTTCTTATCCCTAGTCGGCAAACAGTCATACGCCCGGGATTTTTAAACGAGAAAGATGTCGAGCCCGATTTATTTAGGGCGCCAGGTGCGCAAGCGTACCTCGGGACCCCGGTACCCGGTAGCGCGAGCACGCCGACTTGGTCCGACGACAGAGCCTACCCCGGGCATATCCGACCGGCTACCCAGCCCCGCTAGGACCTTAGGCCCTTCGGGGCACGGCAGAGTCGGGGAGTTCTTACGAACGGGAGCGCGAGCGAGGAGAAGTCAGATTCGGGATTCGCGAACCGGGACCAGGCAAATTAATAAAACTATGTGACGACAGACACTCCCATCGGGAGATTTTTATTTCAACTTTCGGCCCTAACTCGATAGCGCGTTACACTATTGGCGGAAACTCTACGCCGAGTTGACACGGGAAAACTAAAACGGGGGAATCGAAAATGAACGGGATCAACTGCCAAAAATAGGGCACGCAATCACAGAAACGGACTCCCCGGTGGGAGGCCGTTGTGGGTACAACACCCTCGCGGACGGACGTTTAACTTGCCCCTGGGACCTCGATAAGAGCCCGGTGCCTTTGGGAAGTGCGCACAAGGGGACTCGGCACCGGCTCGCGGTATGGCCCTACACCTCCCACCCACTCCAACCTGCTTGCCAGCAGCCACCGAAAGATTAAACACAATTATTAAAAACTTCACGTACGGTAAGTGGCGCGATACACTTGAGCGGGTGGGAGTTTCCGCCCGCCGGAATTTCACAATAAAACTTACGCGCTCTCCGCGGTCCACCTCGCAGGCGGCGGCGGGAATTGGGACCCGGACACTCTAAATCGGCGAAAGATCTCCTTTCGAAGTTCGGGCGTCACGCGCTCAAAAAGAAAAGAAATCACCGGGAGTAAAGCCTAAATCGGCCGGTCGAACATTAAATGGCGGCGATCGCGGCGCGGTATCGGCTCACAGATTGGACAATATGGCGGTCAAAGAGGCCCCCTGGGCAGGCTCGGGCTCACCAGTACGATGTCCGCTCAGGCCGGGACACTCCTCGTTCAGCGGCTTCGCCTCGGTGTAGCGGGACGGCGCCCTTCGAGAGCAACGGGACGGCGCCTTTCGGGAGCGACAGTACGGCGCCTTTCGGGACTCTACGCCGGGCGGTAAGCGCTGACGGGACGGGACGAGACGACGGGAGTGTGACCACGCTGACCTCTGGCAATGCCGGATGCGCCGGAAGATCCTACATTCCGGCTTCAGTGTCCTCCTGGTGGGCCTAGCGAAACCTCTTACCGGGCTCCGACCTGCCATCTCGCCTAGTTTAAATAGGTCACTAGGCCGCCTAATTAGGGCGGCCGCCGACTGATGGCAGCAGGACCTTCGAATTTGGGGCCCCGCACGCTGTCCGTGAGCCTGTGAAAAATATTTCCGCGCGCACGGTACGCCTGGCGCACCGTCGAGCATATCGCAAATTTTACATTATTATGAAAACAATAATACTTATGCTAGTGATTGCCAGAGGGACTCCTCCCTGCTCCGGTCTTAAAATTCCTTGTGACGAGCAACGATTTTTTACTACGTCACAGTACGTAAATATGCATTATTTTACTCACATGTTTGATAAACGTATGTTACACGTTACTAGAGCTGCTGGAGCAGATGTAAGAATAAGTTTCATTGTACAAGGAAGGTCCGTCTGGTAAGCAGGCAATAATCGTCAATGCATTCACGAATATCTTGGAAGAACCTTTGCCGATCCTAAGCTTTTCCACCTTGGCAGACGAAGTTTCTTTCCTTAATTAAGGGTAACAATAATTGTCCATTGTGACCGGATGGCGCGTTTATGATGCACCCACCTGGACTCAAAAATACCGTTTGAAGCAGCGCCGGCCGGACTCCTTCCTACCTCAAGTGCCGTCTTGGATTTTCCAAAATCTCAGCCAATCAAGGGGCAGGGTGTGGCCTAGCTTTATCAAATTCGGCGGACGACACCCGACTCAGTATAATTTTGCTGAGTTTCAAATATTCAATTGCAATTCCGGAGGCATTGAGGAATCAATTCACTCGCAAAACCAAGGATTCCAAGCTCATGTAGGAAGATTGGTTAAATACAGAACTAAAACGCAGCGCGTTCGTATACTCAAGATATCAGCGCGCAACATATGGTCCTTCGAGCCGGATTTTGAACAAGAACCTATCTAATGATGTGAACCGTGTGGCAGCAGTCACAAGGAAAAAGTTGAGCTTCAACGCGACTTTGACATCGGACAGTGACTTTAAAGAATTATTGCGGAATCCAGATCACGCAGTCTTCAGTTCCATCATCTAAGGTGGCTTGGTTACGTCACAGCATTCGAGACCATTCTGCCGGGACCGGACTTTAAGGGACGAGGACCAGATCAACGATTTACCGTGGACGGTAAACGACGCATCTGCAAGGCCGGTACTATCCATTCCATCATCTTTAACGAATAGTGATTGAAGCACCTGACCATATCCTGACATCGTCCGTAAGTCCTTCCATTTTAGTCACGTTTCAATTTGTGTCAAACAATGTCGGCAGCAACCGAATTATCTCCGAATTAGCTCTCATTCAGGCACGCGGGGAAGTAAAGGCTTCTCTAACCCATTTTAAGAAGAGTTTTGATAAATTTGATAGATCAAGGGGGATCACAGGCCATCAATCCCGTTTAGATAAATCGTTAGATTTGCTACACAAATTCAATGAGATGAGATTCAGGAAAAAATCGAGGATATTCCGCAAAATACTGACGACGCGGCAGTACACGCCGAGGAGCGTGAGCAATTCGAGAATGTGTATCACGATACAGTAGATAAAATCAGAGAATATATCGCGGAATTTAAAAATCGTGTGTCACAACGCGCCTCACTTCAGGAATTGGGCGGTGCGAGCCCTGTGATTGCAGTCTCTGAATCGGGTACTTCAGGTTCAGAAGTCAAATTATCTAAATTGCCTGTATCAACATTTGACGGTTCATATAGTCAATGGTTGAAATTCCGCGATACATTTCTTTCGATGATTCACAATAACCCTGCTGTATCGGTAATCCACAAATTTCATTTGTTGAACGCTGCTCTAAAAAATGAGGCAGCTCGCATAATTCAATCATTAGGATTATCAGAGGGGAATTATCCAATTGCTTGGCAAGCGCTCATGGATCGCTACGGAGATCCAAAGACGCTAGTGCATTATCACACAAAGGAACTCTTCGAAATTACGGCAATTTCGAAGGAATCGCACATTCAACTGCGACAATTAATTGATGATACGAACAATCATCTTCTCGCACCAAAGGCACTCGGCCAACCTACAGATAGTTGGGATACACATAAAATTTATTTAATCAGCACGAAATTAGATAACAATACCAAGCGTGTGTGGACGAAGGCATTGTCAAAACTTAATACTAACAAGGGAACATTACCAAGTGTCCGCCTCCGATCTTATTGAGTTTCATATATGCTGAAGAACACAAAAATCTAAGAGACACGTGTTCTTTTATATCTGCAATGGTCCACAATTAAGGGGTGAAACAACCCCCCAAAGTTTAGCGAAAAATCGGTTTTTTAAATATTTTTCGTAGGAGCAGTGGAAGGATTTCGACGAAACTTTGCATAAACGTATTCTGTATAAGGACGGTGACAACACAATATTGTTCAGCAATGTT
>NW_019395157.1:0-14825 GCF_000612105.2 Orussus abietinus | reverse complement strand
ACACACGGCCTCCAGGGCGGATAGAGGGAGACACGAGTATGCGCTGTCCCCTTACAGCACCGGCCTACCGTCCGCGTGCTACCGCCGAGTTTTATATTGGCTGCTTATTTTTAAGGAGAATAAAATGTATTTTAAGACATTCACATAGACTAGCATTTATGTTTTCTTTAAGGAATTTCTAGATTTATGTTGTTTTACTTCTGCGCGGGAAAAAAAATGAGTAAATTCAACTCATTTTCTGAATTAAACATGGCAATCTCAATAAACGAGTTGGTTCAACTTACATTTAGTGCAAAATCACATTTTGTAGTTGAATCAACTCCCAACTTGACTGAAACAGAATTGATTGCTCCAAATATAAATTGAGATCCACCGCCCGCTTCGGAGATCCTCCACCTCCTTGTTCGCTTTCGCGGAAACCGAGTATCGCGCGAACAAGACTGATTCTCGAAATAAAGTGTCTAGTCGGTCGGATTGAATTTCGATTGCCGCCCGTTTCAACGGTGATTCTTTGAAAAACCGTCGTAATGCCGCGCGGGAAGATCTCGGATCTTACGATTTGCGGCAGTCGCCTTTCGTGGAACGTTTACAAGAGATTACGATTCCCGATTCCTCGCCGTGCCTTCCTCGTTACGATGTCGTTTCGGAATTACATTTTTTTCCGTAGCAAACGTTGATTTTTACGGTCGGGATTTTTTCAGCTTTCCGCTTTCACGATCTACGCGGATCGCGCCGAAGATTTCTTTCTTGCTATTAAGCGTTTCGTGCGTCGCAATGATTTTCGATTACTGCCCGTTCTGACGGTTTTTCTTTGAAAAAGTGTTGCAATGCCGCTCGGGAAGATCGTAGATCGACACTCTCTTACGATTTTCGGCAGTCGCCGTTCGTGAAACGTTTATAATAAATAACGATTCTTGATTCCTCCTTGTGCCTTTCTGTTTAGCGATTCCTTTCAGAATGGTATGTTTTTCCGTGACATACGTCGGTTTTCGGTCCGGAATTTTTCAGCTTCTCGCTTTCGCGATCTATGCGGATCGCGCGGAAGGTCTCTGTCTTGCGATTAAGCGTTTCGTGCATCGCATTATGAGATTACCTCCCGTCATTATTTCTAAGAAAACTTTTTCTGGTACCGGGTGAAAGAATAACCAATTATATTTAAAACTCTTTAGCTTCAGGAATCTGAACTAAACAACTTTTTGTTATCAAAATTAAAACCAATTAGAAATTATAATATAATTCAATAATTGTAGAAATAATTATTATTTCTACAATATATTAATTTTAATGTTTTTTTAGGAATTGGGTAATTAGATAGCTCAGTATTTTTTATTTATATGATGCTTTTGGAAGCATTCTCCAATATATATTGGTATTTTACAAGTTTTACACGTATGTGCACTTAGTTTCTTTATTTTATGTGCAGAACATACGCGGTAATTGCCCCTTTCCGGCGATATATTGATTCATTTATATTTAGTTTTGATTCTTTGGTATGGCAGGTAGTCCACGGTTTGCCCTCATGGTACCACAGATTCTGGTCTTTAAACTATATAGTTAATTCTCTAAATCTACACTATTGTAAAAATTGTCAGCATAAATATTGTACCATTTATTCAAACATGGTGCCAATACTTCAGTAATAGTGTTTCGCAAATTATTGCCTATACCTGAATATAATTTAAAGTTACATGTATAACCAGTTTTAGATTCGCATACCATTCTATTTAAAATTCCATGTTGATCTATTTTCATGGGATTGTATACTTTGAATTTGAGACGACCACGCCATGGAATCATTCCCTCATCTAACGACAAGTTTTGAGTGGGAATGTAGACCTCCATAAATTGTCTGCTAAAGTAGTTGATAATGTTTTGAATTTAAACAAGCGATTCGAATTTGAAGATATATTTGAATGATCTGAAAAATGAAGAAAGGACAGTATGTGCTGGAATCTATTACGGCTCATAGTTCTCCGGAAAATATGCATTTCAACAAGAGGGTGAGTTGACCAGTAATCAACTATAGAATTTTTGTTTACCAATCCCATAATTACCAGGGCAAACCACTTTTTCAATTCATTATTCGTTACATCATACCACTTTACAGTAAGCTCCACTTTTTCATATGTGAGATCATTTTGGGAGTAATATTTATTTGACTCTTCACATATAGTAGAGAAGAGATCGTCACCAATAAAAAGCGATATTACACCCTTTATGCTGCTAGGATTTTCAGGAAATATTTTCAACTCTGAAGCATTTTCAAAATCCTGTACATTTCTCGGCGTATCAGTTTCTGACGAATCCAAATTTACATCGGCCACTTCATCTTCAGATGAACCTGGTAAACGCATTACTTGTTGTCTTGGTACGGCACTTATAAAATCAGAAGACTCACCACTTTCTTCATATTCGCTGGGAATGTCTGCAAGGAAATCCTCAAAGTTCTCTTCAAAATATATATCTTTACTTTCATCCATGTCTGACTTTATATGGGTATAGGCTCAAAAATATGTAATTCTCTGGAAAATAATTCAATATTTAAATATAGCTGTATAATAACAATTTTTTATCGATTTTTATACCTTGCATGAAATGGTTTCTTAAAAAAATAAAATATGAGAACCGAAAAATACAATCTTGAGAAATTTGAGATAATACGATATTATATTCAACTTCAAAGATAAAACGAATTTGAAATTAACCGTGACCTCGTCCCGTTCTTTTCTATAAATCACTTTTTAGCTGAAATTTAACAAAACGCACCAATATGTGCACACAGTATTTTCGTGAAGTTCAATGAAACGCACAAATCTGTGCACACGGGACGTAATGTGTTAATATTCTATTGCCGCTCGTTTCGACGGTTTTTCTTTAAGAAACCGTTGTAATGCCGCGCGGGAAGATCTCGGGTCGACACTTTCTTATGATTGTCGGCAGTCGCCGTTCGTGAAATGTTTACAAGAAATTACGATTCCCGATTCCTAGCCGTGCCTTCTTCGTTTGGAAGTCGTTTCGGAACTATATTTTTGTCCGTAGCATGCGTTGATTTTTACGGTCGTGATTTTTTGTGTTTTTCGCTTTCGCCATCTCCGCGGATCGCGCCAAAAGATTCTTCCCACGAGTAGGTGACACGTCCGTCGAATTAGTTGTCGGTGCCCGCTTAAAAAATAAACAAGTTTTTCTTAAAATATCATTTTAATGCCGCGCGTGAAGATCATGGATCGATACCCTGTTGTGACTTTCCGCAGTCGCTGTTCGTCAAACGTGAATGAAAAATAATGATCCTCGATCCTCGCTGTACCTTTCTCTTTAGAGTTTCATTTCAGAATTACATTGTTTTCCGTTGCATGCTTCGATTTTTTCAACGAAATTTTTGGTGGATATCGATATCGCCGTCTCCGCGGATCGCGCCAAAGATCTCATTCTCGCGATTAAGCGTTTTGTGCGCTGCATTAATTTTCTGTCGCCGCTGGTTTCGACGTTTTTTTCTTTTTAACCATTCTAATGCCGCTCGAGAATATCTCGGATCGGCACTTTCTTACGATTTGCGGCAGTTACCGTGCGTGAAACCTTTACAACAAATTACGATTTTTCGCCGTGCCTTCCCTGTTTGGATGTCGTTTCGGAATTACATTTTTGTCCGTAGCATGCGTTGATTTTTGTGGTCGGGATTTTTTAAGCTTTTTACTTTCGCGATCTACGCGGATCGCGACAAAGATCTCCGTCTTGCGATTAAGCGTCGCGTGCGTTGGATTAATTTTCGATTGCCGCTCGATGCAACGGTTCTTTTGAAAAAACCATCGCAATGCCACGCGAGAAGATCGCGGATCGAGACTCTGTTTCGATTTTCGGCATCCGTCGTTCGTGAAACCTTTACAGGAAATTGCGATTCTCGATTCCTCGCTGTTCCTTTCTGTTTAGCGTTTCTTTTCGGAATTATACTGGAAGTATACTCATACGACTTATCATCACTAGTTTAGTGCTCGCCAAATAAAATATTGTTTTCAAATTGAGTTTCTAATTTTATTTATATGGTTAGATTTAGTTTATATATTTTTTTTTTTTTATAAGATGAAGTAGAAAACTGAACATTTTCCCAGACATTATTCCGAGGCAAAACAAATTTTTTGGAATGGATGTACTTGTATTATGTGGGGGAAAATATACTATGACATTTGGGAAAAATAACTGATTAGAGTTTTAATAGTATGAAAGTACTATTGTATTTGGCAAAGATAATTAATTTCAATTGTTGAGCTATTTTTGTAATTGAAGTCGGAAAAAAAAATGTATTTGGCAAAGTTTTTTTTACACCGTAGGTGTTTTTTGAAGAGATCTTTACGTACATAGCAGCAATCAGAGTCGGGTAAATTTTAAAAAATTCCTGATTTTTTACTGAATTTTTTGAGTCCATCGAAAGTTTATTTCTTTATCTGTAGCAAAGAAGAAATTATATTTTCATTTCCCCCACTCCTGAAATCCTAATCCTTACTGTATATAACTCTGTAGCGTCTCGCTCGAACTCAACGCGCAGGGCGCGTTTCTCGCATCGCTCAACGCTACGAGTTTCTTGATTAACGGATACCGAACCTATAACCGGTAAATTTTCTTCTTTTACATTCTACGAGAAGCGTACTTCGGCGCGCGTGTCTCGTTGCTACGAGCGATACATGTCTAATTTAATTCAATATTCGTTCGCAGTAAACGGTAACGCATATGGTATATCTCTTAGTAACACTATTTGTATTAATTTAGACTGCAGATCACCCGTAGACGCCCTTGAGAGTCCGCTCATCGCGGCATTCGCGGCGGCTATTTCATCGCGTATCGTCTTGGATACCAAAGGGGGTTTCGTAAGTTAAGTATCGTTCATTCTTTACGATCTTAAGGCGTACGAAGGGCAGAAAGAGCGAAACGCTCAACGGTCGACATGCCGAAACGAAAGTCGTTGAATGATATGTCTAGTAGGCACCTTAGACGGTTAATAGCTCGTCGGCATAATGCGGAAAGGTTACGGTCACGATCGACGACGTCTTGTAAAACGTTAATCGATCATTTGGCCGACACACTCCTTTCGACCGAAGTGCCGCGGTCGGTCGATGCCAACGATGGAACGCGTTGTAACGTAACGCGATCCTGCGATATTTCATGTACAAATCGACTACATCTGAATGTCGATTTAAATTCATTCGAGGGAAGCGCAGCGATTGCTGCTCCAAGTAGCGACCCCTGTATTAACGAAGTCGACAGTCTTCGTCGCAATTTAGCTTCCTGGGGTGTCGCGTGTAAAATTAAACATCATTTGGCTTCCTTGCTTTCTTTATTGAAAACACATTTTCCTCGTTACGATTTGCCTCGAAATGGAAAGGTTTTGTTGAAAACGCCTCGAGATGCCAACGTATGCGAATTACCACCCAATGGAAAATACTGCTATTTTGGACTCGAAAGGGGGATTCGCGAGTACCTGATGCGTAACTCGAACTCGAATCCGACACTCGTTCGGGTGCAGATAGGAATTGACGGTCTTCCGGTTAGCCGAAGCAATTCAAAACAGCTTTGGCCCATTCTCGGTCGCGTACTGCCCTATGGTCCTGTATTTTTAATCGGATGCTGGTTCGGCGAGGGAAAGCCATCCTCGGCTTTCGAATTGATACGAACCTTCGTCCAAGAGGCTGAAAGCCTAAGCAACACCGGTATCGGTTTCGGCGAAATTCAAATTGACGTTTCCATTCATTTCGTCATATGCGACGCGGTTGCGAAATCCTTCATTTTAATGACCAGAGGACACGCCGGTTATTCCAACTGTTCCAAATGCACGGCGGAAGGCGAGTACCTTGAGAGAAGAATATGTTTCCCTGATATGGATTCTCCTCTTCGAACCGACGATGGCATGCGCGCAGAACTGAATACGCGGGGCGAAGGAGAATACCGGCTCGGTTTGAGCGCTCTCGCTACGATTAGAGATTTTGGTTTGGTTTCTCAAGTCCCGCTTGATTACATGCACCTCGTGTGCATAGGAGTTATGAAGAAATTGATTACTTTGTGGTTCAAAGATCCTCTTCGAGTTCGATTCTTGACCACCCGAAACGCTACCGTTATGACCGAGTATCTCGAGCAAATCGGGTCCCAAATACCGGTAGAGTTTTCTCGAAAACCCCGAAACATCGAAGAATACGGCAAGTGGAAAGCCACGGAATTCAGACAATTCTTGCTCTACACGGGTCCCGTAGCCTTAACGGCCATAGCCGATGAAAGTGACGGCATCGTCGCAAATTTCCTCGCGTTACACGTCGCGATACGTCTTCTAAGTGTTCCGCAAGACGCGGATACCGTACGATACGCCAATTCTTTGCTGTGACATCTCGTCTCCTGCTTTTCGGATCTGTTTGGAAGACAGTATGTGTCTCATAATGTTCACGGTTTGATACACTTGGCTTTGGACGTTTCTAATTTCGGCGAATTGGACGGATTTAGCGCGTTTCCCTTTGAGAATTTTCTGCGGCATTTGAAAAGCTTAATTCGTAAGCCAGAAAAGCCGTTGCAGCAGATAAGCAATCGTTACTCCGAACTTGCCCGATTAGAAGTTCGCAACGATCGTCAAGATTTCGGTAGGAGTATGAGAGCAAGGAACGAACACAACGATGGTCTTCTGTTACCGGGTTGCCGGGGTCCACAGTTCCGTACCTTGCAGTTCCCTACTTTTTCTCTAGGTATACGAGAGCCCGATAATTGCTTCCTTTTATCGAATGACGTAATCGTGGTACAAAATTTTGCTACGGGCGTCGATGGAGGTTTGGTCGCTATAGGGCGCAAGTTTCTGTCGGTCGAAAACTTGTATCGCACACCGTGCGATTCGTCGTTGTTGAGCACTTTTCGCGTCCGTGATCTGTCCACCCCCTGCTGCTGGAAGATCGAAGGGACGGTCACAAAGTGCGTGAAGCTCTTGCTACCCGCTAGTCGGAACTGTTACGCGATCGTACCACTGATTCACCGGGATGAACGAATGTCAGTTTATCGTTACCTAGGAAGGACTATATACGGTTCCACTCTAAACCTGCAATCGCTTGACTCGCCAACAAACTCTAAACTTTCGAATAGTTGTTGTGCAGATCTTGACTTTGTAGCCGCGCGTTAAGGTCGATTCGCACTATCCGACGCGTGTCGCATCGCGTCGAATAGTGTGAATTGACCTTTTTTTTTTTTTAGCTTATTTCAGACATTAGCGCAGCGTACCTAAGGGAGGAGGCGATGTTCGCCGTAGTTGAATTCCAAGACGGAGTGCAAGTGGTTCCAGAACTCTGGCTCGAAAATGATCGCTGCACCTGTCGCTATCCGCCTTACACTTCGGACGATCGTATCAGGACGGGCTATCCGGAAAGAAGAGGAACCGAACGATTCCTGGGGAGAATATCCGGTGCTAAGAACATTTGGGAAATATGGTATGCTGCGCAAAAATTTAACCGTCGATCCTTGGTTCGGTCTTGTTGATAATTTTGGTTACGGTAACTAAAATATCTTGAATCCTGTTGTTGCCAGAAACCCTCGACGAAGCCGATGAAAGGGCTGCGAGGGCATTAATGTATTCCGACGTCAGCACGGATGCGGAAGTAAAGGAGGACAGGAAGCTGCGTAAACAAAAGGCAGTTGAATCCGATAGCGACTCGGACGAAACGAATCGTCGGGCATCGACGAAGAGGTTGCCTCCGGTACCCGCGATCCCGCCCTCTCTGTCGAATAATTCCACCTTCAGGTTTTTGAATAAACGTACGTCGAATAAATTTGAAGTTAATGCATTGCCGCTACTATAAATAATTCAAATGACATTACAGCTACCTTGATCGATACCTGCTCTTTGGTTGCCACGCGGAAAAAGCCCGTGGCGCCGATTATCATAAGGGAGAGGGTGCTGAATGGTCCCGAGCGATGTAAGTCGCATTTGTTTCGCGTTAATCTTTCGTTCGTATTCAAACTCTCCGGTATTTCTATGCTAACGTAAACGCACTTTAATACAGGTAAAATGCCCGCCTCGTTACAAACAACGCCAAGAGAAAGGCACTCAGTACCGACGATAACGGTTGAACGAGGCACGGAAAATGGAAGAAATGACCACGCGCTTAACACTGAAAGTAAGTCCACGCGATACTGCGAAATAGCCCTTGTCTATTTGCTTGGCAGATTGTCATTGTCATTTGAACCGCGATTCAAATACTTTGAGATGCCAAGGAAAATCCGTACTGGCGTCCATGGAATCCTTACCGAAGACTATTGAATGTCGGATAAAGTATCGATTTTTGTTTTTCAATTTACAGGAAGACTCAATGAAATGGGTCGAGACATTTTGATTTTGAATCAAAATGTTAACAGAGCCCTGGAACTACTGGAAATTCTCGTCCGCCGAGGTTCGGGTACGAACGCAGAAACTGGACTGAAGCAGAGGCCGTATAGACATCTTGAGGTCCTGTTTCCTATGGTTACGGAATACGACGTGGAGAACGTCGAGCGACTCCTTCAGGACGAAAGAGAAAGAGAAAACATGGTGAGTAGGATCGTTAGACGGCCTCGTTAATCCAATGTAGCATCGATAATAGTTTTGAATGTTGTACCGCGTGTTATCTCTTCTTTTTTTTTTAAGTTACAAGTAAGAATACCAATTCTTTTTTTCATCGCCATTACAGGATGCCTACTTACGGTCCATCGGAGGAAATAGGACCGAGGTCCGAATAAAGCAAATGCTGCGAGTAACATTCAGCGATGATCTGGCCGCAAAATTCAGCTGGGAAGGACGTAAGGGAAAGGCATCTCTACGTAACGTACAGATTGTACAGAGAATATGTTGTGAGTTAACGCTTTTATTCGTGAACGAAAATGCAATTGATATCTTTATAACTTGTATGCTCGTTACACTAAAATTTTCATTGCAGACGTGACGCTAGACACCTGCAAGGACGCAACGCGGGAGGCAATCCGGGCGAAAATGATGGCCTGGTTTCGCGTTGCAATCTCAAGAATCGCCAAGAAGTCGACGACGGCGACAGGAACGAGTGAAGTTACGAACGATCAAGAAGAGCAGGACATCGNGTTCACCCAGTTCGGAGAAAACTTTTATAAACGATTTGACCCCTCAGAGACGCCTTTCACATCCCCTTAAATTTCCGTCTCTCCGCCTCTCCGCCTCTCCGCCTCTCCGCCTCTCCGCCTCTCCGCCTCTCCGCCTCTCTCTCTATCCCTCCCTCTTTGTCTCCCTCGCGCTCGCTCTCCCTCTCTTTCCCTCTCCCCGCCGTACTTACGCTCACCGTTTCCATCTTTTAAAGTTGGCCCTGTATAGTTGCTGTGTACAGGGCCAATTGTTAGCGTGAATCTCTTTGCTTTCACAGCGAAGTCAATGATGAACACGCTAAATGTCTCGCTTACGGGGCACTCATCTACGTGCATAGATAACAATATGTTGCTCAGACTCCCCTATTAGATGAAAAAAAAAATTAATTTCCTCGAATCTCGGTACAGGATTAACCATCCTCTCCCTTATTTCTCTCACTCTCTGTCACGTCCTCGGACTTCCGCTGTCTGTTTCCACCTTTTATTTCTGTCCTTCCGAAATTGCTTGTACTTTTTGTAAAGTCATTTGTAGCGGGAACCTCTTTGCTTCGTCAGGGAAGACAATGACGAGTACGCCAGATGCCTCGTTTTTATTTCTTATTTCTGAGCGACGTGTCCGTCGAAGTACGCCAAATAACGATTTTCACCGCTTCATGATTCGACATCGGCATACAGCGAGAGCAGCATCTCTACGGTAATGGGAGAGTGCCGAGCGATTTAATGAAAAAAAAAACCACGGCGACAAGAATCCTCCACTCACGAACACCCGTTTAATATAGGTTAGTACATCTGTACAGTACGCTCGCGTAATGTGCACTGAGGCAGTGAGTTCATTGAACTGAAGAAATGTTTGTTTGACTGGTAACGAAGAAATATATTTTTAATTCAAAGAACTGTGATACTTGGATTAAATAAGTTACTACGATTCCGAAAAAATGTCGCATTGAATGTATTCAATTTTATTTGAGTGAAATAATTCTTCTTTGGAGGAACGGAATGTATGTAAGGCGTTATTGTCGTCGTTAATCGAGATCCCCCGGGATCGATTCTTTGACTTCGCGAAAATATTTTAACGCATACAACTTTTTACTTCTTGTATTAGGTTTGACTGCAACTTCATCGGCTGCGAACTTCAAGGCTGCGGTATTCATCGATGCACGCTTCGTTCCCGAATTTTGCTGCCGTTCCTGCTGTCGACTGCGAACTTCAAGGCTGCGGTATTCATCGATTCACGCTTCGTTCCCGAATTTTGCTGCCGGTTCCTGCTGTTGACTGCGATTCGTCTCTTCACTGGCTCGACGACCTTGACGATCATCTCTCCGACGGAGAATCACCCCTCCTATGATTGTACACATGTTGAGGCGAGTTGGAAGTAAGGTAGAGATGGAGAACGATCCAAAATGTTCGTTTATTCGCGTCGTACAATATTCGTCCTGAGACATTACGATTACTGCTTAATCATCCGTCACGCGTACGTTCGTCTAAAAAGACACATCTGTACAACATGATCTATTATTCTCGTATAAAACGCCGCCAGGTGAAACATCGGTGAATCGAATACATCGCGCACTTTGTAAATTTCAATACTCCCCTTCGATTCAGATCCGTAATCTTCGACAATCGGAGAAGTTCAATACACTTTCGCCTCGGCATACCTTTGGTCAAGGTGTCTGTCGCCATCTTGTCGGTTGGTGTGTATCNCAAGTACGCTCGCGTAATGTGCACTGAGGCAGTGAGTTCATTGAACTGAAGAAATGTTTGTTTGACTGGTAACGAAGAAATATATTTTTAATTCAAAGAACTGTGATACTTGGATTAAATAAGTTACCACGAAAAAATGTCGCATTGAATGTATTCAATTTTATTTGAGTGAAATAATTCTTTGGAGGAACGGAATGTATGTAAGGCGTTGTTGTCGTCGTTAATCGAGATCCCCCGGGATCGATTCTTTGACTTCGCGAAAATATTTTAACGCATACAACTTTTTACTTCGTGTATTAGGTTTGACTGCAACTTCATCGGCTGCGAACTTCAAGGCTGCGGTATTCATCGATGCACGCTTCGTTCCCGAATTTTGCTGCCGTTCCTGCTGTCGACTGCGAACTTCAAGGCTGCGGTATTCATCGATTCACGCTTCGTTCCCGAATTTTGCTGCCGGTTCCTGCTGTTGACTGCGATTCGTCTCTTCACTGGTTCGACGACCTCGACGATCATCTCTCCGACGAAGAATCACCCCTCCTATGATTGTACACATGTTGAGGCGAGTTGGAAGTAAGGTAGAGATGGAGAACGATCCAAAATGTTCGTTTATTCGCGTCGTACAATATTCGTCCTGAGACATTACGATTACTGCTTAAGCATCCGTCACGCGTACGTTCGTCTAAAAAGACACATCTGTACAACGTGATCTATTATTCTCGTATAAAACGCCGCCAGGTGAAACATCGGTGAATCGAATACATCGCGCACTTTGTAAATTTCAATACTCCCCTTCGATTCAGATCCGTAATCTTCGACAATCGGAGAAATTCAATACACTTTCGCCTCGGCATACCTTTGGTCAAGGTGTCTGTCGCCATCTTGTCGGTTGGTGTGTATTTAATCACGATCTCGCCCTTCCCGAAGTTTCCGTGCTCCGGTGTTGTCACAGAAAATTCTGACTTGAGCCACGGACATGATTGTACCGGTCTTATTGCGAATATTATGAAAAATTTGTTCAAGCTACGGCGACGTTGTTAAAACGATTTCGTAGAAATAAGTTTACTCGTATCTTGATAAACGTGCGACGACGACTTTCGTTTATGCGGATAATTTCATTGTTAACGGGTTACGCCTAGTCGGAGGTTACACGAGACGGCATTTTTGAGATTAAATTATTACTTAAAGATTCATTTTACGTATTTTTGCACTTTTAAACACATTGTTTTATAACGAGATATTGATAAACGAAAATGTAACAGCGGTTATACTAAGAGAAGTTTTTGTCGAAGATAAATTGCGGTGAGCGAGATTCCTTGGAGCCGGTTCGACGGGATCTTTAATTTGAACAGGATTCCATTCGCGTATTACTCTCTTTAGTTCGCCAACGAAGGATTACTATTTTTACCCGAGCTCTTGGTTTTAATAAGTAGAAGGCGAAGGGTTGTACTTCAAAACCGTGTGTTTTCTAGCGTGTTAACTTTCGTTATGACGGAACCCATTTTTTGTACAATACTTCGTTCGCGGACCGGAGAAGGACACGTGGTTATGGAATCGTTTTCAAATTTTTATATCGGATTATCCAGCTCCTAGGAAATTTGCTCGCTGCAAAGTTCTTCTCTCACGGCAATGCCCTTTGCTTCATCGTTGTTCAATATTTCATTGGGAGAAAATACTTGCGAGTACTTCGATACGCGTGTATTTCGATAGAGGTTAAGTTTTGGATATGAAAGCCCTTAAAGGCGATTTCGCAGACATGATTATACCGGTCTTATTGCGAATAATATGAAACATTTGTTCAGCGACGGCGACGTTGTTAAAACGATTTCGTAGAAATTAGTTTACTCGTGTCTTGATAAACGTGCGACGACGACTTTCGATTATGCGTATAATTTCATCGTTAAGGGGTTACGCCTAGTCGTAGGTTACACGAAACGGCATTTTTGTGATTAAATTATTACTTAAAGATTCATTTTACGACTGATTCTTTGTTGAAACATACGCGTATTTGTGCACTTTTGAACACATTGTTTTATAGCGAGATATTGAAAAAAGGAAATGTAACAGCGGTTATCGTAAGAGGAGTTTTTGTCGAAGATAATATGCGGTGAGCGGGATGTCTTGCAGCCGGATCGACGGAATCTGTAATTTGAACAAGATTCCATTCGCGTATTACTCTCTCTAGTTCGCGAACGAAGGATTGCTATTTTTTATCCAAACTCTTGGCTTTAATAAGTAGAAGGCGAAGGGTTGTACTTCAAAACCGCGTGTTTTCTAGTGTGTTAACTTTCGTTATGACGGAACCCATTTTTTGTACAATCCTTCGTTCGCGGACCGGGAAAGGACACGCGGTTATGTAACGTTTTCAAATTTTGATATCGTTTCATTCGCCTAGGAAATGTTGCTGCAAAAGTCCCTTCGAGAAAGCTTTTCTCGCGGCAATCCCTGTTGCTTCATCGTTGTTCAATATTTTGCTGCGGAAATGTGTTTGCGAGTACTTCGATTTTGCCGAGACAATTGTAACACACTTGTCGCGAGTATAACGAGAAATGTTGTTTCGGAAATGTTAAAAATTGTTTATCCAAATGTGCCGTTACAATAGAGACTATGTGAACACGGACGATCGTTGCCAATCTGTGTATTTTTTATTCAATGTTTTCATTCTTGATGCGATTTTTCAAAAATAATTGTACGACTCGTAATATGAATATAATGTTATATTTCTTTATACGGATGTGTCATTACTCTAGCGATTTTTTTGGTATGTACGATCGTGCCGATCTGGTTATGCGTTTGGCGAGCAATAAATTATCCTTTCGCGCCGCAAATGTGTTCGTCATTGTTAATTTTAGCAATACACCCCATCTTTGTAAAAGTGTAAGTGACTTTTGAGAGATTAATTAATAAAAAACAGTTTGGTAATGTGCTTTCTTCATTTCACTTCTCGGTATAGCTGGGTACGGTACAAATTATGCGTTCTCGCTTCAATGTGCTCCCGATGGTTCGCGAATCAGTAGCAATAACGCAATTTTGACGTTTGGTATGCGTAAAAGTTGCGTCGATGTTTATATCCCAGGTTGGTACTTTGTTGACGTTCAGCTGACGTTCAGTAAACGTTCCTTTCGCGTTTACTTTGCGTATTTCTGTCATGTTTCTTAGACCTCTTGGTTTACGTTCGTTTGACGGTAATTTGACGTTCGCAGTGAAAGCGCCGATTTCACCGTTGTTCCACCACTACAGCAAAAATTACATTCACCTGACGTCTATTCAACGTCCAGGTTGACGTTCTTTCGACGTCTCTTTGACTATGTTAGCGCGGACATTCGGACGTCAACTTTACCTCAACTAAACGTCGCCTATGTATGGAAATACGTTAATTTGACGTTATAAGCCCAAAAATCACACGTCAATTTGACGTCATTTTTAGGTTTCTGCTCCGTTGGGGCCGGCACTCTACTGCACTTAACAACACTCTACGGCACTGTACGGCCTGCGATAAGATTCGGAAACATTTGAAAAACGCGCGAAAACGCTCGAAAACTTTAAAAAACACTCAAAAAACGATCGATAACGCTCGAAAACGCTCGATAACGCTCGAAAACGCTCTAACAGCGCGAGAAAACGGACGAGAAACGCTCGATAACGCTCGAAAAATGTTCGAAAGCGCTCGGAAACGCTTAGAAACCCTCGATAACGCTCAAAAACGCTCTTAAAGCGTTCGATAACGCTCGAAAATGCTCGAAAAACGCTTGAAAACGCTCGAAAAACGCTCGATAACGCTAGTAGGGAAATGTAAAAATCATACGCGAAATGACTCGGCTTATATCCGCGGCTAGGGAGGATTTTTCGCTGCATTCGGCTCTCACGCATACTCGTAATGAGTGTAGCGCCGAACGCACTCATACTCAATGCCTCGACCCGTAGCTTGGCGCTTGGCTGGTTGGGACGCGCGAAGATTTCTAGGTGCGATCGTACTCACGCAGATTCGCTGCATGAGAGTTCCGTACGCGACACCGACGCGTGCCCCA
>NW_019395156.1:0-14611 GCF_000612105.2 Orussus abietinus | reverse complement strand
GAGTTTCAGGACCTACCTTAGGGTCTCCATATTCACGTTTTAAAGTATGAAACGATTTGAGACACCCAGTTCTATGAAAAGTTTTATGAACGATTGTGCTTTCGGATGCCACTTTCACATCCCTTAAGGTGATGTGAAAGTGGCGTCGAAGAGGTTTTGTTCATAAAACTTTTCTCTGAATTCGGTTTACCGAATAGTTTGAAACTTTACAACGTGAATAGGGAGATTATAATGAAAGTCCTGAAATTCATGAAACTGCAATTCTTTTTAAATTTGTTTATAGGCATTTTAAAAATAGTTAATAAGAAATGAAATTTCGCGAGTTTCAGGACCTACCTTAGGGTCTCTATATTCACGTTTTAAAGTATGAAACAAAACATTCGTCAACGATAACGAGACTTAATTCAAGCACTAAAAAATATTATTAACAACTGTTTAATAAATTGACCAAAGAGGAAACCCTGTAACAGCACTATACCCTACATGGCTGGAAAGAACTGAAACGAACTATTTAAATAAAATAAAGGTGGGAGAAAAAGAGACGAATCGTCGCAGTCCTTGAATACACGAAAGAAAAAAAAAAGACGAAGAAAGAGAAGCACTCACCCCGGATCGATTTCCGATTTTCCGTCCTTTATCAAATCTTGCAGCCTGCCAGGATCTCCGTGATGCTTTCAATTAGCGCACCTCTTACAATAAAAAGAAAACACCTTCTCACTTGAAACCAGCGCCCTAACGAGGAGGGATCGATATCTCTGTATTACTCGTTCCTAATGAGTAAAAGAAATTATTTTTTTCCACGTGCAGTAATTAAACAAAAAAAAAGAAAAATTCCCCTTTAGCGGACAAATTGATTTGACCCGTAATAATCCCGCAGTTTAAAGGACCCTACACGTGCATTAAACGAGAATACTTCACGTCACGCATGTTCCAATATCGAGGCCAATTAACGGGCGACGCCAGTTTATCTACAAATAAAAAGTGATGGCAAATTAATCCGTAATGTCGAGGATTTATCAGGGGGCCGGATTTTCGGTCACTGAAATCGGAAAAGCCGAATTATCCTCGGATGTCCGCAGGACGTACCGCGGAGGATCGGCACAATCGGGCACCACTCGGTTACTGCCGGTGCCTCGGATTTCTCTCTTCCACCAACGAGTTTCTCCTTCCCCCCCTCTTTCTCCCACTCGCAGACTCGCCGGGGGAGCGAGGCTCCGCGGAAAGGCTTCATTAAAAAATCGTAAAAGTTTGACCATTAGGCAACTTCGACTGACTATTTTACATACATGACGTGTAGAACTCATTGCAGACTCGTTTTGTAGGTACTTGTAAATTGCTGGTGTTTTCAATGCGATATTAAGGTGATATGAAAGGGACATTACATATATGTATGATGTCAAAATATTTATAAGACTTCCCTCAAGACAGGGTGCACCGATTTATTTGAAACTTCAGCACGCGATTATAGAGGCCCAAAGGAAGAACGCGATGCTCGTTAAAAAAAATTGGGAACGTATACATGTTCAGAATCACGAATAAAAATGCCCAGTTAACATAGGTAGGTAGCAAATTATTTTTCGCGATTTTTGTACTTATTAAGGAGTAACTTTAAGAATAAGTACTCTTACAAAAATGATATCGAGTCGAGACATAAGTTCGTATGGATTTTTTACGTTTAAATCGTTAAACTTTATGCCTCAACTTAATATTAAACTACATGAAATCGTGCAACAAATACGTGATTAATTGAATCGATGGAACTGCGGTATCAACTAACCCACGAATAGGTGATCTAAAAAAAAAAACCGTTCAAAAATATGGGAACGTATACATGTTCAGAATCACGAATAAAAATACCCAGTTAACATAGGTCCGGAAATCAACCTTGACAGAAATACGAGCGATTTACTTGATTTGTTTGAGACGATTAAGTACGAATTACGATTGGTAGGTACACAAACGTACAATTCATGGCTGACGTCTCGAGTTATGTTAGGTGAATATTTATAGACCGTTTTTTAAATAAATAATTCTAAATTCTTCAACGCTTTTTGGCCTTCTAGCCAGCTTGAACCTAAAACTTTTAATTTTCTTTTCTTATATACTCTGAATAACCAATAAGTAGATAGAACGCAGATATAAAATATTCAAAATTAACATAATTTAGTAAATACTTTTTTCAAGTCTTTTTATTTGGATTAAACTGTTTAACGGGTCGGTGCTAATTGTTAAATTCCCAAGCCATTCATAAAGGCTCCAAAAAACTGCACATGTTTCAAAGTAGAATGTTGTTAGAAAACGTTAAAAAATTAAGAGGGTCCTGATTAATTTGACAAATTATGACCTATGTCATAAGTTCAATATTATCTATTGAACGATGTTTGATACATCATTACCATAACATTGCAATTTATATTACTAATACTCGTAAAGTGTATGTTTTACATAAACGTTGAGATTGGCAAAAGTTACACCATAAAAACTATCAACTTTTGCCATCTTCACCGCGCAATTAAATGTCTTAAGAGAAATATGTCATTGTTAAGATTTCAAGAAAAATGAAAAATGGTCGGTGATATTTTTCTCTGTGTATCAAGGGTACATGACAAGTTGGTAAATTTCAAACTCTTAAGGTTAAGTGAAACCCTCCACAAGTCAGTCGACTCGAATAAGACACTTTTTTTTAAGGGTATTGTATAGAACTGTCCGAAACATTGACATGTGACTTGTCAGCACCTAGGAACTATCCTGACACTTTCAAAATTGGGATCTTCTATCAAAACTTTTTGATTTAGCTGACAACCAGAATCAAAATGGCGTCGAGCTATCATATTTCGATCGATATACAATTATTGAAGGCTCTGATATGAGAAACGAAAGGGTCGGGACAATTTTACAATTTAGAACACTCTGGTAATCGATAAGCTCACATTTGAACGGAATAAAGGCAAACAAAGTATTTTATGCGCTTCTATACCAAAACGATGGAAATACGAGGTCTCGGAGTGAAAATTTAATTGACCTGGAAATCACAGATGGCGCAAGGTGTCCCTTTGCAGTCAATTAGGGCCTCAGAAACCACAAATCCAGAGGATTTTTGGAGTTTAACTTACATTTCTTTGTAATTACTGTATGAAAACGACAGGTGGAGTATGCCATTTAGTCCAATACCCAATATAATTCGACACAGCTGTCAATATAAAAACGAACGTCGGCAACGTAAGCATTTAAAAAAATCTTTATTGACGTCGATCAAGTTCCTCTACGTGTTTCACTTCACCTTAAATACGCAGGCAAACACTTCAAACTTGTCACCGGTGAGACGGGACAAAACATGAAAAAGTATAGCAATCAAATCCCTCTTTGTACGTCAAGTGCTAGTGACAAGTACACTTTGTCAGCGTCGCAGAAAGCGATTATTTCTCTCCTGCTATCTCAATTTGGGTCGCCCCTTCGCATCCCACCTCCGATGAGATATATCCCTGTTATCCAAGACCCCAGCTAAATTTCTCAAAATCCATCCCGAAGAAGTCATTAATCTAAACCACCGCCTCGATTTATCCAAATCATTTGCGATTAAGTACGCTCCCGCCGAAATTTCCCCGAGAACATCTTGCGATGGTGGAAGAAAGATGTCGCAGCTTCACACACTTAAGGTGAAGTGAAACCCCCTTCAAATCAGTCGATTCGAATACAACACTTTTTTTAAGGGTATTACACCAAACTGTCCGAAACTTTGATGCATTACTTCTGATCATCTAAGAATTGTCCTGACCTCGGACAAGAAACGAAAAGAATATTTTTTTTCTCGAAAAATGAAATTATGGAGATGAAATCATGAAATTATGGAAATCACGAGACTATGGAAGCCCTAAGGAAGAATGGGATGGTCATGAAATTTCATTTCTCGAACAAATTTTTGTATTTATCTCGGACAAGAAACAAAAAGAACATTTTTTTTTATCGAAAAATGAAATTATGGAAATCACGAGACTATGGAAGCCCTAAGGAAAAATGCGATGCTCGTGAAATTTCATTTCTGGAAAAAATGTTTGTATTTATCTCGGACAAGAACTAATAAAAAGATATTTATTTGCCAAAAAATGAAATTTCACGAGCATCGCGTTCTTCCTTAGGGCCTTCATAATCACGTATTAATGTTTCAGATAACTCGGTGCACCCAGTTGGGGGACAAATATAAATATTTTGACGTTTTATGTATATAGAATGACTTTGTCGTATAACCTTAAAGCTTAAAACCAAGTCTTCGGAAAAAGACGAAAGCAAGGAAAAACGGCTGCGAGAGTTGATCCTCCTCAGAAAAGCGTTTTTCCTTAGGGCCTTCATGATCACGTGTTAAAGTTTCAAACAACTCGGTGCACCCAGTTGGTAGACAAATATTATATATATTTTAACGTTTTATGTGTATAAAATGACTTTGTCGTATCACCTTAAAGCTTAAGACCAAGTCTTCGGAGGAATACAAAAGCAAAGAAAAACGGCGGCGGGAGTTGATCCTTCTCAGAGAAGCGTTCTTCCTTAGGGCCTCCATAACCAAGTGTTAAAAATTCAGACAACAATACAGTTGGGAGACAAATATTATAAACATTTTTACGTTTTATGGGTATAGAATGACCTTATAGTATAATCTTAAAGCTTAAAAGCAAGTCCTCGGAAGAATACGGAAGCATGGAAAAGTGTCGGCGGGAGTTGATCCCTATCCTCAGGAAAAAAGTCTCTTACCGGATCCGCTTCCGATTGGCTCCCTGTAATAAATCCCGAAGCTGGTCCGTATCGCCTCGGTCCTTTCAATCGGCGAGTCTTCCCCGGGTAAAGAAATACCTCGTTGAAGGCTGCAGTCGATCCAAGGGGTCCCGATCCTCAGCCAGGAACCACCCCGACAGGTCCCACCGAATTAATCCGCAAACAAATTCCCGCACTTGGGCGACACTTTCGCTCGAAAGCAGATCCGGTTAAAAAAGCACAGGAAGCACCGTATCCGCCGAGCCCGGTATCAACGAGCCCGTGGAAAAGCGCGTTTCACCGCGAGTCCGGACATCCGGAGGTCCGACGTCGAGGAGGGTCGAAAAAGCTGGAAAATCGGACGCACCGAGAGGCGAGGATCGCCACGAGCGCGCACCACCTGATCACTGCCGACGAGTCGCGGTTCTCTCTTCCACTCGCCGATCCCTCCCTCTCCTGGTCCCTCTCCCACCGCTGGCTCCTTGGCGCGCTCCCTCCCCGCGAATATCCCTCCCTTTCCCCTATTCCCGGGGGATATTTATACCCCGGCTTCCGGGACCCTTGACTTCTGGCTCGGTCCCTTGCCGGATGTCCCGCCTCGAGAATTCAATTTCTCGCTCGATCAGCGGCTTTCTAGGACCACGGTCTATCCGAGTCGTCCACGGGGGAGGCCTGACCAGGATATGTCCCCGGGATATCCCGCGTTATAGTGTCCTGGCTGCCGCCGTTACCGGCGACGACGCATGTCGTTCCTCTCCTGGACGTCGGTTGGATGGGTCCGGAGACGTGGAGCCGGCTACTCTAAGGTATGAACGTAAATATAAGGAACGACGCTTGGAGATTGAAACGGGCCAGGGGAGGATCCAACCTCGATCCCTAGGGGAACACCTGGGATGAAAACCGCAGGGTGGTACCCGGGGAGGAATCGAACCGCTTTTTGTTGGGTATACGAGACGTGCTCCACTCGCAATCGGTGATCGGGTTAGACCTAGAGTGAGCTCGATGCGACGAAGGTCCACAGGGGAATGACGATTTCAAGGACTCCTAGGTGGATGTCCTGGCTTGTAGCGATGTCGATGACGCCGAACGACCTTTTGCTCATCCGTTGATAGACAACCGTAAAGGACGATGGTAGGTAACGACGACGACGAACGACAATGTTGGGTAGCCTCACGACGCCGACGAACGAACGTTTTCGAAGAATGGGTTCCGTCAGGAGACGATCCGAACGGACGTTGATGAAGAACCGTGACGAATAACGCCGACGGACGACGTCGGTAAGCGTCGTTGGCGGACTAGCGTGACGGAGAGAGCTGACGGAGCCTTGTATCGTTCTCGGTCGAGAGCGACGGACGTACTAGTAGGTTAAGGCTCGGTCCGTCAGGCGGGCAGCGCCGATCCTGCGTGCTAAACGACGCCGCCGCCGACGTCGACGACGCCGACGCCGACGACGGTGACGCTTAGGCTCACGCTGACGCCGACGCCGTCCATCGACGCGTTGCCCTGACGCTACCTGCGGGGTATCGACGCCATTTGTCGCCACCCCTCGCAAAACCCTTACCATCCTCCCCCGTGCGCCCTCTTTGCTACAATTTAGGCGGTACATCCTACCTATGGATTGAGGTTACACGGTCGTTACGGGAGGTCTCAGCCCTGCGGAATCTGGAGCTGCTTTCGGGCGATGCGTTTTTCTACAAATAATCATCGAAAGTAGGACTTTTCCACCGAGATGGTTTCGAGGATAGAAGATGTACCTTGCGTTGTTATATTTATTTCCAGGAATTATACCGCAGAAGTTTGAAGAAAAATATCATTTTTGCGAGTAATAGTAAATGTGGAGCTGCTTTCGGGCGACGCGTTTTTCTACAAATAATCATCGAAAGTAGGACTTTTCCACCGGGATGGTTTCCGCGATAGAAGATATATCTTGCGTTGTTATGTTTATTTCCAGGAATTATACCGCGGAAGATTGAAGAAAAATACCATTTTCTCGAGTAATAATAAATGTGGGGCTGCTTTCGGGCGACGCGTTGTTCTACAAATAATCACCAAAAGTGGGACTTTTCGACCGGGATGGTTTCCGTGATAGAAAATATACTTTGCGTTGTTAAATATATTTCCAGGAATTATACCGCGGAAGTTTGAAGAAAAATATCATTTTCTCGAGTAATAGTAAATGTGGGGCTGCTTTCGGGCGACACGTTGTTCTACAAATAATCTCCAAAATTAGGACTTTTCGACCGGGATGGTTTTGCCAATAAATGGGTTGTTATATTAATATTTTATGTATTGAAACGGAAATATCTTTCGTAGGTAGGTACTGCGTCATGCGTCACCGATCCCCAACGTTTTACCCGACACGCGCCCTCCTTTGTAACCGCATATATGCAGTACATCGTATATACAGATTGCGGTTACATGGTCATATCAAGATTTCAACCCCTCGAAGTATGCTACTTATTCTCACGCGACATGTTACTCGAGAAGTGAAACAACAATATGGAACCTCTAAATAAGGGACCGATTGGTTTCCTGTTCGAAACGTCTTTTAACCACGCGGTACTTGTTAGAACATTTGAAACGTTCATGTGAAAAAATAAAAATTATTATTTAAATACAGGAATTATTTACAATATCTGCAATCCCAATATTAGCAACCCTTGCCATCTACGTTAAACATTAAAAATGTATGCCTCGAAGAATGAAAATGTATGAAATCATTTTACAAATTGTTATATAAAGAGTGTATGCGACGGTCCGATTAAAATTGGAGGCAACGAATCCTTTATCAACGTGCCCTTTATCAGCGTTCCAGGTGATAAGGAAGTTTCGATTGGTGATAATTACGATAAATCGGTGAAAATGTTTCACTTTCGAGAGATCTTGGAGAAAAGTCTTAATACAAAAGCGTAATCACTCGGGCTCGATAGCGTCCCTGATAAGGTCGATAATTGAATACCTCGCGGCAATAATCAGTCAATGTATTAATCGACTGAATATTCAGTTGGTTATTGACGCGTGGTGTTCAATTATTTCCGGAATGACAATTATGTCGCGTCCAACAATGTATTCATATCCTGGTTTTGATAAAGTCGGCTACTATCAACACGAAGTGGCAACTAAAATCCGTTTTTTTTTTCTTTTTCTTAAATAAAATGTCTTGATTAATGAATTCAGTTCACACGACAGTCATGGGAGAATGCGCCGAACCGTGTCAATTAATATAACAGAATGAAAATTAATTTAAAAAAGCAGGATTCCTCGTTTTGATTTCATTGTTACATATGTCAAGGAAAAGATGAGTAACAATTCAGTTGTGAAAGTGTGGGCTGTTTAATTTCATACGGGTTATATGAAATATTTGACGAATCCAGAAAATACAAATGTAATTTAGTACTTTTTATTAGAGATTAATAAAAATGTAAAATATTTACTGTTTGACCTTCTGACAGTAATTGATTGCAATAAGATCATTGATATCAGCCTTTTGGACAAATATTAGACATGGCAACAGTTAAACATTAATAATGAATTGTTATTTAATATCAGACTACATTACGTCGGACCGTGTGTATGATTTGTTCATATGTCATTTATTTAAAATGTATATCGAATTGATGATTATGCGGTTTGACGTATGGTTATATATATGATTATACATGATTGTTGCCAGAATGGAATTAAATTAACCTAAGCATTCTTATTGATGAAATAGATAAAAATAACTCTACATAAGCATCGATGTCAATGATAAAGATGTTCCATTGCATTCTATGTAACGATTATTTATAATTTATTTAAAGTGATAGTTATTATCATATCCCTTTCATTATATTTGTACAAGAAACAAAGAATTATGTAGAAATTGCAACGTAAAAGTCAATTTGCAGATTGTTCCAACCTAAAGTGACTTATAAACAATATTGTCAGGATATAGGACGAAGAGAGGAAGTACGAAAGTAATGGGCAACAATTAATCAGGAAGTAATGAAAAGCATCCTGAATATTCCGATAAGAGATGGTTGCTAGTGAAGCCGGAAACAATTAAAATGAATCATATTCTGAAATAAAGGAGCTTAAAACGACCCTAGGATAATGATATGCAAATGCTATTTCTATCGGCATACGGATCATTTGCACTTCAATTAAAATGATATCATCGATAATATGCTATCGAATTTATTATATATACGGAGAGGAAGTATGATCTGCATTAACACACAGTTTCATCAAATTTTGGAATTAAAAAAGATCTGGAAATAACATGTTAATGTGTATCGTAAAGAAGAAGTGTAATGGTAATGAACGACAATTTGTTAGGAATGAATAAAGAGCGTTTTGGATATTCTGACAGGAGGCATTTGTTGCTAACATTGGAGATAATTAAAACTAATCAAAAACAGATACAGGAGCTTAAAACCGCTTGATGTGGACGTTGACGATGATAACATGCAAATTTCAATACATTTTGTGCGAAAACCTTTCACATTTTATTTAAAATCATATTACATTTAACTGGAGTGATAATTGAAGGGATAAAGTATCATACGAATTTGTACAACGTTCAATATACAGATGATTCAATTTAAGACGACGATTTATGAAAGTTATCATGAAAATATGAGGATAAAGAAAATATGAACATATTTAATGACTATGTATAACTAATTAATGAAAAGCGGACTGAATATTCAGACATGAGAAGTTTTTTTATGGCAAAGAGATAACTAAATCAAGTTATTTTCACAAACGACCGAACATAAAATCTCTGTACATATGTACATGTACATGTGCATGATAATAATACGTATAATCGAATGCACCTTATGTGAGGCTCTTTACATTTAATTGCAATGTAAGGCTCTTTACATTTAATTGAAATGTCAAGTTTGATATCAAAGTTCAATGCGATTCCGTAAAATGTTTAATCTCCCAATTTGTTCATCTTATGAGAAATTTTAAACCATACCGTGAGACCACAGAAGAAAAGTATTATGATCCTAATCGATAACAATTTAACAGATATTAATGGAAAGCATATTTAATATTCCGGGAGATGTTTGAAATCAAAGGAATTACGTTAACAATTAAGGTGATACAAAAGTGGCGTCGAAGAGGTTTTGTTTATAAAACTTTTCTCCCAACTCGGCTTACCGAATAGTTTGAAACTTGACAACGTGAATAGGAAGACTATAAGGATGGTCCTGAAACTCATGAAATTTCAATTCTTTTCAAATTTGTATTTAGGTATTTTAAAAATAGTTGATAAAAAATGAAATTTCGCGAGTTTCAGGACCTACCTTAGGGTCTCCATATTCACGTTTTAAAGTATGAAACGATTTGAGACACCCAGTTCTATGAAAAGTTTTATGAACGATTCAGCTTTCGAATGCCACTTTCACATACCCTTAAAGCGGCATAAAATCGCTTAACGTGTATGTTGACGATAATGGCATGCGATTCCATTACACCTTGTTAAATGGGATTTTCATTCAGTTTAAAATCACATTATGTTTAAAAGGAAAGCATGACGTGAGTCTGTATAACGTTTAATACGTAGTTTTTCAACTTAAGGCGATTTATGAACGTTACTATGAAAATGTGAGAAAAAAGAAATATTAACGTAATCGATGAGAATTTGTCAGGGGTTAATGAACAACGTACTTAATATTCTGATAGAGGACGGTAGGCGGGGATAATTAAAATGCGGTTTCCTCGCAAATAAAACGGCTTAAAAGAGCTGAGCGTACATCGACGATGGTTCTCATTATACGGCCTGTGCCGCACTTTACAAAGATTTGTTCTTTATTTAACCCGCTGCTCAAATGTATGCATTTACGCGCAGGACATCCGATAAAGAGGTACCTCAAACGCGTAAGCGACAAATGTTAATTTGCGTAAAATAGGAAAATTTACTTCACGTAAACCGTATATCGCGGAAATAAAAATGACAATATTAAAACCATTATTATTATTTCTTTTGTAAACGACGAGTACAAAAGTAACTAGATTCATTGTTTCACCATCTTTCAACATTTGGCAAATACAAAAGTCATTTCAACACGAAACAGTTATTAAAGCCTAACATTTCAAATATTGGCAATAAAAACTCAAGTGTTCCTAATTCTTTCAAAATAAATTATTTTGATTTTTTCTTCGGTACGTATGAGAAATTCTATTCTACAGGTATGATTTATTTAATCTACCGTCAATGGTAGAAAAAAAAAGTATACTCGAGTGTATGCAAAATTGCCGAAATTTTTGCACAGAGCAAAATGAAATTAAAAAAAGACAGATGAAGTTCATAATACCGTCAATGGTAGAAAAAAAAGTATACTNCGTCAATGGTAGAAAAAAAAGTATACTCGAGTGTATGCAAAATTGCCAACATTTTTGCACAGAGCAAAATGAAATTAAAAAAAGACAGATGAAGTTCATAATACCGTCAATGGTAGAAAAAAAAGTATACTCGAGTGTATGCAAAATTGCTGAAATTTTTGCACAGAGCAAAATGAAATTAAAAAAAGACAGATGAAGTTCATAATACCGTCAATGGTAGAAAAAAAAGTATACTTTGAGTGTATGCAAAATTGCCGAAATTTTTGCACAGAGCAAAATGAAATAAAAAAAAAGACAGATGAAGTTCATAATAGTCGGAAGTAATGACTTTCATGAAAATATTTAATTTTTGCCGAGGCATCCTAACTTTTGAAATTAGTCACATGGTTATGTTGAATTAATAAATTATGGAACATTGGACACCCTAATAACATGATCGCGTGAAACCGGCGAAAACTAACCCTTCCACAATTTCTATACTTCCGTCGCACCAAATTCCACTCTATTGAATAATCCTTCAATTACGCAAATACCCAAGTACTGCATATTTCAGTTTCCGGCGTTCCTAGGTCCAACTAAATGAATTTCGGCAAGATCAAAGTCAACGGTGTAATTTGATCATTTAAAGCAACAGACTAATTGCGTTCCGAGTCGTCGTTTAGCTGAGAACTGCAAATGAGCAAGTGCACAATTATGTAATTATTGATATCCTGTACCGATTTTTCTGCACGTCAATTCCCGACAGTTAAATGCATTTATACTTATTTAATAAATACAAGAATATTAAAAGAATTGAGATGTACTAATTCGAAATTAGAGGGACACGAAGTGCATTTACTCATGACTAAAGCGTATGACAAAAAAGAAATAATTTCTCATTTTTTTTCTGCGTTTCGCGCGAAATGGAAAAATGCTTTCAAATTGTAAAAAACCTCCTAAGTAACATTGGACTAGTTTAACGGTAGGATAATATAATAATATGATTATTTAAAATCATTTCTACTTGACCACATTTGCAATTTCCATCCTTCCGAAATATTTAATTGCAAGCCAATGAATAAATGTAGGAATGTCATAAATGTGCGGTTTATTTTCATTGGAGGAATTTAATATCTCACTAAATAAATTTGCCAATTTGACAAAGCAAACCCAATCGAATTGAATCTATTGGGAGTTTTCACCTTCGGGGCATGGAATTCCAGACTATCGATTAAATTTACAATTACATGATTATCAAACTACTGCGCATTGAATTCTCCGGGAAATTAAAGTGAAACACGTCGAGGAACTTGATCGACGTCGGTAAAAAAGATTTGTTTTAAATACCTATGTTGCCGATGTTCGTTTTTATATTGACAGCTCTGTCGAATTATATTGGGTATTGTACTAAATGGCATACTCTACCTGTTGTTTTCGTACAATAATTATAAAGAAATTGAAGTATAACTCCAGCAATCTTCTGGATTTGTGGTTTCTGAGGCCTTAATTGACTGCAGAGAGACCCCCTGCGCCATCTGTGATTTTCGTATCAACTAAATTTTCACTCCGAGACCTTACATTACCATCGTTTTAGCATAGAAGCGTATAAGACACTTTTTTGGCCTTTATCCCGTTCAAATGCGAGTTTATCGATTACCAGAGTGTTCTAAGTCGTTGTGCAATTGTGCTGACACTTTTGTTTCTCATATTAGAGCCTTCAATAATTGTACATCGATCAAAATGTGAAATTAAAATCTGCATTGTTAAACTTCAGAATTCTGCGAGTTTTTAATACTTACTCCATTAATAAGAATGATTTTATTATAACATAGTTTAAATACAGAAGCTTCATAAAATACAGAACATTTTCGACAAACTTTGCTATTTGAAGTACACATTAAACCTGTCTGAATTGTTAATAACAATAATGAAAAAAATTGGGTATGTTATTTAGAATTTATTTCTGGGAAACACCCACTTAATGGTATAACAATGAATTTCTAGAATTAAAAATCCACTTAGACCTTTGTTATGTTGTGGTAGAAAAACATTTTGCGAATCTCTCGATTTCTGTATTTACGAGAAAACTGACGGTCAGAAAATGGAAAAGCATTTGACGGATGATTGATAGAAGACTGATTCGAGGCGAGAAACCGCATATCAATATCGCGTGATATCATGCGAGATATCATGGGCATCCAAACTCACATAAATAAATAAAGTTCCACGCACTTTATTTTCATGAAATGCAAGAAAGAACATGTCTTTCTTCAAATCCTAATTCATTCCTGGAACTACGTTAACAACGAGTTATTAATAGCGAAACGTTGAAGGTGAATTAAACAATCGGAAAGAACCAAATTAAAAAGAATGAATTAAATCTCTCAGATATCATTATGTCATGGTAATAGTGTCAGAAATTTCTGTAATGAACCAGTAAGTGAATTTCCACTTAACCGAATAAGTTGCGAAAGTTTGGACCTACCATAGCAACGGGTTATTAATAATGAAACGTTGAAAGTGAATTAAATAATCGGAATGAACCAAGTTAAAAAGACCGAATTAAATCACTGAGATATAATTATGTCATGGTAATAGTGTCAGAAATTTCTGCAATGAACCAGTAAGTGAATTTCCACGTAACCGATTAATTTGCGAATAACAATAACAACGGGTTATTAATAACGAAACGTTGAAGGTGAATTAAAAAATCGGAATGAACCAAATTAAACAGAATGAATTAAATCTGTCAGATATCATTATGTCATAGTAATAGTGTCAGAAATTTCTGCAATGAACCAGTAAGTGAATTTCCACTTAACCGAATAATTTGCGAAGGTTTGAGCGGCAATTAGCGCGTTTAACTTTTCCTTCCTGTTGAATTATACCGAGCTCCAAGCTGTTGGATAAGCTTAGCAATTACTCCGCGAATGGGAGGATTGTAGTGGAAAAGTGGAGGGTGCATTCTTATCGTGGTTGCAGCTCAAGGTGGAATTGCATCAGTGCCTGTCGTCTTTCTAATGTAGGTTTCAACGAATTAAATGTCAACTAACTAACTATAATTGAACTACATAACTGAGTAATCGAAGCAGGAGCAGTTCAGCACATTTTAGAATACTAATATCTCCGGAATTACCGCATTATATCTTAGAAGCATTAAAATTCAAATTTCTAAACAAATTTTGGAATAACTCTGTTAAAGGCGAAATTACGTTAATTAAGGTGACATAAAAGAGGTAGCCTATATATATATATATACATATCTGGGAGGTCAAATCGTTGGTGAAAATATTCTCCGAATTGGGGGCACCGATTAATTTGAAATCTTATCACGTGAATAAGGAGACTCTAAAGTAGGTCCTGAAACTCACTAAATTTCATTTTTCATCAATCATTTATTTACTTATCGTGGACTAGAACCAACATGGCGTGGTCCGTGCATGTTTTAGATATTTTACAATTCTTGGAGGCTTCCCTAGTAGCACAGAATAATTTCTAAATATTATTTATAATCTTTGCTAAATATCTCAAGCGACAGATTTTTTAAGAT
>NW_019395155.1:0-14789 GCF_000612105.2 Orussus abietinus | reverse complement strand
TTCATTTAAAACACTTTCGAATTAGCCTTCTGGGACCACCAATACTTCTTTCCAGTTGGAGGCTAATAATTCATTCGAAAACTCAATTTATGGATATTCTTAATTTCAAGCTTTCCATTTAAAACACTTTCTGGTTATTAATATCCGAAATTAAAAGCTAGAGGTGGTTCAATTGTCGATGGCGGCATGTGGCTGTAATCACCGACACACTCGGCCAATACTAATTAACTGCTGATCATGTAGTAGTGGCTCAGGCGGATCATCATCACTGCCAGCTAATCACACGTAATGAGGCACCGAGACTGCCCGACGATCATACCAATAATTTGTACTCGGCCATTAATGCAGCCATTGGTATTTACTTATCAATGCTGGGGTTCCATCTTATCATTTCGGATCACTGCTATCATGTGTCAGACGATATTCACTTGACAGTTTCAATGGTCGAATATTGACTTCAAAGGACGCATACACGTACTTATTTATGAATAACAGGACAATTATTTGATTGGTGGTAATTAGAACAGGTGATAGTCATTCAATCAGCCAGATATGAAATTTTGTTGTGTCCTATGCCTAGCATTCGCGATAAGCCATATATGAATGAAATGTATACAAGTGATTTGCACTTATATGTGTAATTAGCGCGAAACTGTACTGAGTTTCTCAGGTCTAAATGTCTGTTGTGGTACTCAATGTAACCTGCACTGTTAAAAGAATATTGTAATTACATAATATTTTCGTTGGAAGTTTCGTACAGACATGGTATACTAAGTTCATCATATATTTGCAATCAATTTCTAAAATATGTTATAAATTCAGGAAATAAGTGTATTAATTTCTCTATGAAATTTGACAAAACTATAACACGACGTCGTCGAATTATAAATTTATTTAGAAATTTATAATAAATGTATGCCAATTCATTTTGAGGACAATCAATTTATATACAAGTTCTTCATATATTTATAATAAATTTGTTATAAATTCAAGCCATAAGTGCATTAATTTTTCCTTGAAATTAATCAAACCATAACACGGTGTCGTCGAATTATAAATTTATTTAGAAATTTCTAAAATAAATTTATGCCAATTCACTTTGAAGACATTCAATTTATATACAAGTCCCTCATATATTTGCAATAAATTTCTAAAATATCTTATAAATTCAAGCCATAAGTGCATTAATTCTCCCATGAAACTTCACCAAGCCTTAACATGCTGTCATCGAACTATAAATTTATTTAGAAATTTGTAAAATAAATGTATGCCAATTCACTTTGAGGACATTCAATTTATATGCAACCCACCAGATTGATATGCCGAAATTCATGATTTGTCCGGTAATAAGAAGAACAAAGAGTCGTAAATGACTGCCGTGGAAGTGAAATCCCGTAAGAGCAATAAATCGTCGATCATTTCGTCGTCCTTAGAGCTGTACATTGAATCGAAGAGGGCGAGGAAGCGATTCCATCCTCATCACCTGGCCTGGATTCTAATTATCATTTTTCTCATCCATCCGTATCACTTTCCACGTGCTTTTACCGGTCTTTCCATACCAGGTGTTCGCGTGATTCAGATTCGTATTAGTTTCCGACGTGTCTCGAGGGGATTTCCACCGAGGCGTACTTTGTTAATTGTAGCTGCCCTCGTTTGTAATTCAGGTGTGCACGTACATACACCCAATGCATATACGCACGTGCATTGATGTGTGTACCGCAGGTTCCCCTGTAAATTGTGTATGTCGAGGCGGCCGTGTACACACATTGGAGCTCGTTAAACATTCGAAGGATAAAACGATTAGGTGGGTACGTGCGGTTTCCGCGAGCTCGATATAAATCGCTTCGAGCTATTTTTACTGATATGGATACTTGCGATCTATACAGTAGGTGGAAACGAGCATGTTTGTTCCGAGTCGTGAGGAAGACGAAACGACGCACCCTGGGACCCTCCAATGCCGTAGAATGCTCAAAATAAAAATTTTAAATTTGAGTACCTTAGATAAACAGAATGGTTGAGATAGGAAAGGATAGGATAGGAAAGATGATAAGAAAGGCGCCGAGAAATTTAACCCTTTGAGTACTAAGAGCGCCTAAAGGCGCCCGACGTATGGTCCAATATTGCCTGCACGGTCAGACGAATTTCGCCCATAGTAGGTGGAAACGAGCATGTTTGTTCCGAGTCGTGAGGAAGACGAAACGACGCACCCTGGGACCCTCCATGCCTTAGAATGCTCAAAATAAAAATTTTAAATTTGAGTACCTTAGATAAACAAAATGCGTGGTTGAGATAGGAAAGGATAGCATAGGAAAGATGATAAGAAAGGCGCCGAGAAATTTGAGTACTAAGAGCGCCTAAAGGCGCCCGACGTATGGTCCAGTATTGCCTGCACGGTCAGACGAATTTCGCCCATAGTAGGTGGAAACGAGCATGTTTGTTCCGAGTCGTGAGGAAGACGAAACGACGCACCCTGGGACCCTTCAATGCCGTAGAATGCTCAAAATAAGAGTTTTAAATTTGAGCACCTTAGATAAACAGAATGGTTGAGATAGGAAAGATGATAAGAAAGGCGCCGAGAAATTTAACCCTTTGAGTACTAAGAGCACGTGTCTCTTAGGTTTTTGTGTTCTTCAACATATATGAAAAATCAATAAGATCGGGGGCGGACACTTAGGAATGTTTCCTTTTAAGAAATAATCTACCGAGATTTATGCCACGGAAAATATATTATTTAACGTGGAAAATTGGCTCAAAGGTATTTCCTCTTCCAACGTTGTATGAAAAAATTCGAATTCCGTAAAACGCGGCAATTCTTGGAGGGACATTTCGTTTCTTTCTCCCCCTTTGATAAATGGTTATAACAGCGAGACACGTTTCCTTCCTGTGTGTACATTTTCATCCATTTTTTTTATACCGTCGATTACCCTTCTAAGCCCAATTTCGCGATTCGATATATTCTAAACGATTTCATGCATTTTTTTTATATCTTCGATTCCCCTTCCAACCCAATTTCGCGATTAGATATATTCTAAACGTTTGTTTTCCTATGCTATGGCCATAGAATGCTCAAAATACCAATTTTAAATTTGAGACATCGTCTAAGAAATAATATACCTAACTACCTAAATAATATATCTAACCCAATTTCGCGATTGGATATATTCTGAACGATTTTCATGCATTTTTTTTATATCTTCGATTCCCCTTCTAACCCAATTTCGCGATTAGATATATTCTAAACGATTGTTTTCCTGTGCTGTACCCGTAGAATGCTCAAAATCCGAGTTTTAAATTTGAGACATCGTCTAAAAAATAATATATCGAGATTCATGCCTCTGAAAATATATTATTTAACGTGGAAAATTGGCTCAAAGGTATTTCCTCTTCCAACGTTGTATGAAAAAATTCGAATTCCGTAAAACGCGGCAATTCTTGGAGGGACATTTCGTTTCTTTCTCCCCTTTTGATAAATGGTTATAACAGCGAGATACGTTTCCTTCCTGTGTGTACGTTTTCATCCATTTTTTTTTTATAGCTTCGATTCCCCCTCTAACCCAATTTCGCGATTCGATATATTCTAAACGATTGTTCTCCTATACTGATCAATTGTTTTCGCGCCATTAGTTCGAAGCACGTGACACGTTTCAGGTCGAGGATTCGAATTTGATAGTAACTCCGCTTTCGCACGATTGCTCAGTGCATTTCGATTTTCCCTCGAAACAGCTTCAGTGAGAATTTCACCTCGTAAATTCCTATCGAAGCTGAACAGATTTAAGTTTAAACTGCAACAAGGGAAACATTTCCTACGGATTTGTTCTCCTTTTTTGTATCGGCAAACTGAATTTACCGATTACAATAAGATGGTTAATTCCTGATTGTAGAAACTACTAATATCCCAACAATATTGCTACAAGGGAAACATTTCCTACGGATTTGTTCTCCTTTTTTGCATGGGGAAACTGATTTTACCGATTACAATAAGATGGTTAATCCTGATTGTAGAAACTATTAATATCCCAACAATATTGCTACAAGGGAAACATTTCCTACGGATTTGATCTCCTTTTTTGTATGGGCAAACTGAATTTACCGATTACAATAAGATGGTTAATTCCTGATTGTGGAAACTACTAATATTCCAACAATATTGCTACAAGGGAAACATTTCCTACGGATTTGATCTCCTTTTTTGTATGGGCAAATTGAATTTACCGATTATAATAAGATGGTTAATCCTGATTGTAGAAACTATTAATATCCCAACAATATTGCTACAAGGAAAACATTTCCTACGGATTTGTTCTCCTCTTTTGCATGGATAAACTGATGTTACCGATTACAATAAGATGGTTAATTCTGATTGTAGAAACTATTAATGTCCCAACAATATTGCTACAAGGGAAACATTTCCTACGGATTTGATCTCCTTTTTTGTATGGGCAAATTGAATTTACCGATTACAATAAAATGGTTAATCCTGATTGTAGAAACTACTAATATCCCAACAATATTGCTACAAGGGAAACATTTCCTACGGATTTGTTCTCCTTTTTTGTATGGGCGAACTGAATTTACCGATTACAAGATGGTTAATTCCTGATTGTGGAAACTATTAATATCCCAACAATATTGCTACAAGGGAAACATTTCCTCCACAGAACCTTACTATAATATGTGGTTGCAGCTCCCAGATAAACCTTCTATTTTCCTGTGGGTATTGTAACCTCTTCATGTAGTTACTATCACCATTTCAAATGATAATCCCTCCTGCACCTTCTAAGCGCAGTGCCATGGATGCAGTACCTATTCCCAAGGTTTCATTTGTTTTTTGCACCATTTGTGTGGTTTTACTTCCCACGCAATTTAAACAACGTCCCTACAGCAATTGTAACCAAATTATTTTTTTCCATGTAGGGCTGCATATGTGTACGTGGATGAAAGTGCATTACGAAGGGTTTCACGAATCCCTTCCGCAAACGTCGCAAATAATGTCTGGCGGGAAGTGCGCTTTTATTTTCCGCGTTAATGCCGGTAAATCGGTTCCCCTCTCTGCGCCCTTTCTTTAAGATTTTCCGTCCCCAACATCCATAAAGAAGAAGCCGAGAAGAGAAGTTTCGAATGCAGAGCGCGAATCGGGAAGTAACCTCGACGCTAAGTGTTTGCAAATTCTCGCCCTAACTCTTGGACGTACTTATTGCCTCGATTGCTTCCAGGCTACTAGATCCCTATTTCTCGCTCCCACTTTTAGTTTCTGGTTCTCTGTGATGATGTTTTGCAGCACCAATTTTGGCCTGCAGTATCCGTTGGACCACCTTAGCCAACTCAAACTATTAAACTGTTTTCTGTATAATTCCTTAGTTCTGCATTTGAGTTTGTCTTCTTTGTGGGTTGTAAGAGCTTGAGGAGCTAGTAGCTCTTCATGCGGTTGCTCTTTTGTGTGGTAATTAAACTGTTTTCTGTATAATTCCTTTATTCTGCATTTGAGTTTGCCTTCTTTGTAGGTTGTACGAGCTTGACGAGCTAGTAGCTCTCCATGTGGTTGCTTTTTTGTGTGGTGATTAAACTGTTTTCTGTATAATTCCTTTGTTCTGCATTTGAGTTTGTCTTCTTTGTGGGTTGTAAGAGCTTTAGGAGCTAGTAGCCCTTCATGCGGTTGCTTTTTTGTGTGGTGACGCGGCGTTACTAGGACGTCTCCCGCGTCCTTTGTTTCTGTGTAGGTCTTAACATTGTAGGGATACAGGAATGAGAGGGAAATGGCTTTGCTTTGAATAGGGAAAAGAAACTAAGATAACATTTATTAGAAGATAAGGTACACCGTTCGAGTCCGCCGTTTGACTTTCGCCCTTCGATTCGTTCGTCATCGTCGTCGTTTTCGGTCTGCCTCCCTTTCCTTCCAGGGTAGGCCTGAGCCCTCGGTGTCCCCAAAATACAGGGTGCACGTGAGTGGCACGTTTTCGAAATCGTTGAAGGTTCTTCCTTCGAAGAATCTTTCTCTTTTATTATTTGATGGTCTACCAGGCGCCTCCCGGTAGACTCCTCCGAGTCCCTTCTTAAAACTAGCTAAATAATTCAATGGCTACTTCTGGTTACTACAATATGTTATTACATTGTTTTGTTACGTTTCTTGCTTAGGTGTAGTTGTTTTAATGCACTGGTCTCTGTTCTGTAGGTATTTCCCATAAAACAATTGTTACTTTATTCCACAAGTTTTTGCGCATCGCAATGGCGGACGTCTTGCCGCGATCGTCGGGAGTTCCCTAGCTCCCAGTTCTTCTCCCCAGCTCTACAAGGACCTCTCAGTCCTTTTCCTACGTTTACGAGAGACGCCTAAATAGGTGCACGAGGGTCCCGAGCTTCTCACAGCTTCGCCTCGGTCGAGTTTACTCAAAGTTACAATCGGCCGACCAGTCGACCCCGTCGCTTTGTGGTGCATTCAGAATTTGTGTGTGTACCACTGTGGACTGCAACCGCAGTTAATGGACTTGTGTGGGACTGCTCCGGACCCTGTTTGAATTGCACCGAGCATCCATTGCGGATCTTAGAGCTCCCTCGGTAACGAGAGGCGAGGGGAACTTGGACCTTTTGCTAACTTACCCAGATCTTCATGTACTCCTTTTCGTAATAATGAATGTTTATTTGCGTATATGGAACAATGAACTGTGCGACAATGTTTGTGTATTACGACCCGAGCAAAAGAGTTCGCGTTGATACTAATAGCTAGTGGCATCGATACCGGAGAAAGTGCCTTTTTTAGGGTGAACAAACTCTGTCCTGGCGATGAACATCTCAGGATAAGGGGACTTCGGAGAAAGTTTTGTGAGGGTGGGGTTTCGGAAGAATCTCCGAGGATAGGTTGAGAGCAAAAACGGGATGCATTTTGCAATGCAGCCGATTGGGAACAAAGGAAGGTGGAAAGGAAAGTTAATGCAGTCAAGGAGGTGTAGGTGGGGACTGCAAAACGCACTTCAGGAGAAGTACTTCTGACAAGGAAGGAATCGCAGGTCGATCTCCGATATGATTTCCTTTATAATATGTTATAGTAGACAAAACTAAGCGACCCGTATTTGTTTTTATCTGCCTTTTTATCTATTGGATCAATCGAGGAAGATCCACCATTCCAACATGTTTTGTCGTACAGTGATAGTGCCCCGATCCTAAACCAGACACATTCATAATTCCCAACGACCGTGCCTTACACAGTCGGTACCATACTTCAAGCTGCCTGGTGCAGACCCCACACAATGGCCCCATGAGTGAAAAGCAGCGAGGAATAGAAAGCCCCGGGGGATTCCCGCAGGAAAGGAACGGAAAATCGAGATTAGCTCGCCAGGAAGGCGGTGGCACCCTTTCGCGGGTGCTTGGGAATGCGTTGCGAGACTGCCAACAGCCTAGGAGGTCACGATTCGTCCATTTCTGGTTTTCCAGGAAAGGAGCACAAGTGGAACGACTTTGAGGGGAGAAGAAAGTCACCGATTTACCCAGGCCGCGGGGTGCAGGGGCGTTTTGGCCTTTGGCCAGACCGCGGAAAACGCCCTTGGAAATTGGCAGTTGAAAGGAGCTGGCCAAGCCCAGGAGATTGCGCAGGGTTACCAACCGTGAGCCTTCACTCTCGGTGGTCTTATGCACGGGTTTGCCAACTCCTGCCGATCTTGACTGGTGAGGATGACTCCGATATCGAAGACGTTAGGTTGAGAGCGGTCGGTTGAATTGCCAGTCTGTGGCAGCGGAACACCTTATGACTGATAACAACGTCTCTTGCATTGCTAACGTGGTCGTACATCCGAGTCTGGAAGTTCTTGGTAGAAGAGAAGCTACTGTTGGCGAGGCCGCTCCAGTAGATGAAATAGCCTCTGTAGGCGCCACTGGTTTAGGTGTCAAAGGATCATGAACTATATTATTCTTACGTCGTCTAAGTCGTCATTCGACATGAAGGATTTTGGACCTAGATTTGTCTGCATACAGAGTTTGCAATGGTTGAATTATGTTTATTCCACACTCTTTTTAGAGCATTGGTCATTAGAGGAGATTGCGCAGGGTTACTAATCATGAGCCTTCACTCTCGGTGGTCTTATGCACGGGTTTGCCAATTCCTGCCGATTTTGAGTGGTAAGGACGACTCCGATATCGAAGACGTTAGGTTGGGATCGGTTGAATTGTCAATCTGTGGTAGCGGAATACTCTATGACTGATAACAACATTACTAACGTGGTCGTAATTATGTTATTCTTTCGCCTTCTCACTCGCCAAGGATCATGAACTATGTTATTCTTTCGCCTTCTAACTCGCCAATTTGACATGAAGCAAAGATTTTGGATCTAGGTTTGTCTGCATGCAGAGCTTGCAAAGTCTGAATTATCTTTGTTCCGAACGCGTTTTAGAGTCATTGATCGGTTAAAATATATATATATATATATTAATATAACAAATGATTGTTAGAAATCATAATAAATGGAAACTCCGAAAATGTCAGGAGTTGCCTTAATCAATTGAAAATTATTGTTCTCCGAAAATATTTCTATTCGCCTGGATGTGCTCTACGAATCTTCAGAGTTGCAAATATGTTTGATTCTTCGGACGTTAAGAATTTTATTTATAGCTAGTCACGTTGCTGGAAAATCTTTTTTTCTAATGTGAATCACCTTCCCTAAAATTGAATAAAATAAAGACTTAGTAGTATAATATTCACGTCTTGTATAAGAAACTAACAGGAGTGACCGTGAAGTTTTTACAACTATTTATAAGTCCATGATCCTTGGATTGGTGGCGCTCTTAGCGGCGATCTCTTGAACTACCGCAAACGACCTCAGTAATGGTGTCACCCCTTCTATCAGATTTTTCAAAGCTGTATATAAGATCCAGCTCACGAGTATCGCGTAACTTCTCGGTGCAGACTCTGCTAGGGGAATTTTTACTTTATCACCAGGCATGTCCGTGCTCTTCTTTACCGACAGGACACTCTCGGGAAATTACGGACGAACGTGCTGTTGGGAGAAAGAACCCGAACCATGAAGTCAGGATTTAAGAACCCTCTTCTTTCGAAAGAAAAGTTTTAAAGAGACAGGTGTAAATAGGAAAGAGACAACTAAATCAAACCCCTTTTTCTGGTAGAACAAGAGAAATACAATTACAGGGAGTTATTTAGGGTCCTACTGCTGAACTTCTCTATGACCCAATGGGGATTTCTGAATGTACTGCGTTTCGCGTGAAATATTTCATGAGTTGATTATTTTATGGCGAGATCTACCTAGTAACTTTCTAGGGAATACAGGAGTATCAAAATTGAATTTGGAGTACGTAGTAGCTTCGTAGAAATGATCTGAAATTTCCAGACAGAGTTTATGGGCTCTTATGGGATTCTATACAGGATAGAATGACATAGAAAATATATAATAACTAGACAAAACTACTATTAAAAATTAGTTGCATAATGCAACTTGAAGCATAATAACACGAATAATGACTCTAAGAAGAAAAACTTTTCACTGAATGTATGAATACTAAAAATAAAAATTGATGGTTTCATATTTCATTCGGATTTCATTATCAGCTCAGCCCAAAAATGGTAAATTGTCAATATTATGCATTGTACATCTGGAATACATTTAATTCTGAGATAGCCCGTGTTTAAATACTTTTTTATTAAAGTCAGATCAAAATCAGTGTTTCTTTGTATGGGAATTTATTTAATTCTTTGGGCGTTACCCTGTATTACTATTAAACAAATTGTTAGACAATTTAATTTACCATTTAGTCAAAGAGGAAGGAAAGATATGAAATTATTCCGATATGTGCAATTCGACAATTAGTCACTTAATGACGAGATAGTCCACAATAAGCTACTTTGTTAATGTCTTTAGCGCGACTCCATTATCGCTAACCAAGTTGTTAGACAATTTAATTTACCATTTAGTCAAGGAGGAAGGAAAGACTTGAAATTTTTCCGATAGGTGTAATTCGACAATTAATCACTTAATAACGAAATAGTCCGCAATAAGCCACTTTGTTAACGTCTATAGTGCGACTCCATTGCCTTTAACCAAATTGTTAGACAATTTAATTTACCATTTAGTCAAGGAGAAAGGAAAGATATGAATTTATTCCGATATGTTCAATTAGACAATTAGTCAGTCAATAGCGAGATAGTCCGCAATAAGCCAATTTGTTAACGTATATAGTGCGACTCCATTACCATTAACCAAATTTTTAGACAATTTAATTTACCATTTAGTCAAGGAAAAAGGAAAGATATGAAATTATTCCGATATGTGCAATTAGACAATTAGTCAATAGCGAGATAGTCCGCAATAAGCCACTTTGTTGACGTCTATAGTGCGACTCCATTATCGTTAACCAAATTGTTAAAGAATTCAATTTATCATTTACTCAAGGAGAAAGGAAAGATATGGAATTATTCCGATATGTGCAATTAGACAATTAGTCAATAGCGAGATAGTCCGCAATGTCACTTTGTTAACGTATATAGTGCGACTCCAGATAGTAAAATAGAACGATTATCAGGTATTGCGGGAATTTCCCAATTTGGTATCAATTGATGATGATATTGGGGCTCATTGCATACCGTATATGGCCAATACGCTAGCATTGCATCAAGCATACCAAATATTTGGTATCAGTATAGTACAGGTATAGCTCTTGGTATTCATATAACAAAACCATTAGATTACCATTAATTCAATGGGAAGACATTAATCTCCTATTTTTGTGAAAATAATAGCAAGACTTTATCGTCTTGTAGATTTCATACGAAGATATCTGAAATATTTGTTGAAAATCTCAATGACATATTTAGTTTCAATAATTAATAAACATGTATAGAAATTATATTTTTTAATTTATGAACACGTAATAAAAATACATTTTTTCTTCATGACTATTATCGGATACTTCATTTGGTATGAAAAAACACGACAAATTTTTGTAATACTTTCGTTCCGCTATTTCATAATGGGAGCAAAACGTGTAATTTTTATTTAAATTTTTTTTTAAATGTATTCCATAGATATCATTTAAAAAATACTTATATTAAAATGAAACGAAATGTTTTGTATATCCGTTAGAAAAATATTATGAAAACACACGGAGCTAATATTATACAAATAAAGATAATATCCTAAAGAAAACGATTTGCAAATATTTCAAATGTCTGCTAAATATTTACAAAATGTACGACATTCGTTAAATATGAAGAAAATATAGGATAAATATTTTATGTTACTAGGGTTACATATACATTGCCACAATTTACCCAATCTTGGCTTCCTGCTTCACATAACCCGATAACAATTCCAACTATTGATAATGTTCTATCACGCTTTCTTAAGATTTCATAAAATATTATTTAAATAAATTCACCGGCTTCTGAAGTCGCAGGTTTTTCCGAGCTATTGAAAGCGAGTTTCCCATTAAATTCCTCTCGAGGAAAATCTACAAAGCGATGGATAATGTGGCAATTTTGAAATGTCAAGCCCGACTGAAACAAACAGGAGCGAAACCGATTCTGAGGAAAGGCAATTGCCGGGATGCTTCGGGACAGCTTTGATAAGTATTATCCGTCCGCGGAAATTCTTCTTAATGGACATTGAAGGGAGAGAGGTGAAAATGGGAGGCCGGAAGATGGAAAGTCAAGGGAGCTTTACGTGCTGGAGCTTCCACGGCATGATAGACGTAATCTTAATTCGCCGTCGTTCGTTATCAAACGGGAGAAAGGGGTGACTCATTCCGGAATTTATAAATTTAAATGCCTTCTCGCAGAAAAAGAAGGTAATTATTTTATTGATCTGCTTTCTTTAGGGGGGTTTCATTCCCTTCGAGTGCACCCTCGATTACCTCCTCGGAAGCAAGATTTCCGTCTTTATCTCGCTTTCGAGCTTTTCTTATACTTTATAGTAATTATTGGTGACTTACTCCGGAATGTATAAATTTAAATGCCTTCTTGCAGAAAAAGAAGATAATTATTTTATTGATCTGCTTTCTTTAGGGGGGTTTCATTCCCTTCGAGTGCACCCTCGATTACCTTCTCGGAAGCAAGATTTCCGACTTTATCTCGCTTTCGAGCTTTTCTTATACTTTTCATAGTAATTATTGGTCACTCCGGAATGTATAAATTTAAATGCCTTCTCGCAGAAAGAGAAGGTAATTATTTTATTTATCTGCATTCTGTAGGACGGTTCATTCCCTTGGAGTGCACCCTCAATTACCTCCTCAGAAGAATGATTTCCATCTTTATCTTGCTTTCGAGCTTTTCTTATACTTTATAGTAATTACTGGTGACTTACTCCGGAATTTATAAATTTAAATGCCTTCTCGCAGAAACAGAAGGATATTATTTTATTTATCTGCTTTCTTTAGGGGGGTTTCATTTCCTTGGAGTGCACTCTCAATTATCTCCTCAGAAGTAAGATTTCCATCTTTACCTCACTTTCGAGCTTTTCTTATACTTTTCATAGTAATTATTGGTGCCTCTGGAATGTATAAATTTAAATGCCTTCTTGCAGAAAAAGAAGATAATTATTTTATTGATCTGCTTTCTTTAGGGGGGTTTCATTCCCTTCGAGTGCACCCCTGATTACCTTCTCAGAAACAAGATTTCCATCTTTATTTCAGTTTCGAACTTTTCTTATACTTTTCATAGTAATTATTGGTGACTCCGGAATTTATAAACTTAAATGTTTTCTTGCAGAAAAAGAAGGTAATTATTTTATTTATCTGCTTTCATGAGGGGGGTTTAATTTCCTTCGAGTGCACCCTCGATTACCTCCTCGGAAGCAAGATTTCCGTCTTTATCTCGCTTTCGAGCTTTTCTTATACTTGTTATAGTAATTATTGGTGACTCCGGAATGTATAAATTTAAATGCCTTCTCGCAGAAAGTGAAGGTACTCATTTTATTGATCTACTGCCTTTAGGGGGATTCATTCCCTTCGAGTGCACCCTCGATTACCTCCTCAAAAGCCAGACATCCGTCTCTATCTCATTTTCCAGCTTTTTCTATTCATTTCATAGTAATTATTCTATACATGTTTGAATCACCCTTCAAACGTACAAATTAAAACGTGTCATTGTAAGTGCGGTTGTAAAAGTCACATACAAAAATTCAATATAACCATATAATTATACAATAACCATAATCAAACAAATTTTTTTGGTCTTCAGCGTAGACCAAAACCAAGATCACATTTGTTTTTTTTTTTTGTGAAAAATGAAATTTCACTAGTATCGCGTTCTTCCTTAGGACCTTGAACCTTCAAATGATTCGGTGCATCCATTTTGGAGAAAAGTTTTATAAATATTTTGACGTTATATATATATATAATATAAAGGGTCGATATATATATAATGAACCTTTCATGTCACCTTAAGACCTCCTCCTCAACTTCTTTCTTTTCCGCCTTTCATGATCCCATTTACCCCATATTCCCCCCTCCTTGGCAGTTATCGTCCTCTTATCAGTACAATGCGACACGAAATATCGCGATGAGTCTGCCTTAAAGTACGAAACGATTGGAAATCGAAGGGCCGCCGTTATCGATTAATCCCGACTCCTCTCTCTCTCTCTCCTTCTATCTCTCTCGTTTACATCGTGTTTCGGGTTTCCTCCGCAAGCGTTTCCGAATTTCCGCGTTTCCGTATTTCCGCATTTCCGCGTAGCGATGAACACGGTAACCCGATTAGCAATTAGCATAATGCATGCTGCAGTAGATGATGATGTCGATTATCATTATCGTTATTATTATTGTTACGCTCTCGTGAGAATTCCCGACGTAATCAAACGCCGCGAAGCGTGATAAGAGCATTAGACTCGTAATCCTATCTTCTGCCATTCAAAATTCCCGCGGATTATCCTTTTTTCTCTGCACTTTTAAATGTAATTAAAAAGGATCGTCCCAGTTAAATGGCAAGGGGTATTAATCTACCCTTCGTTAAATTATACGAAAAAAAAATGTACCTTGTTGTCGATCGGGTTGCCGCATGGAACCAAGTGAGGACTGATAAGGAAGGTACCCCAGGTCGATCTCTCCGATTTCATTTTTTTTATAATATGTTATAGTAGACTAAAAACTAAGCGACACGTATTTTTTTTTATCTGCCATTAAACACTTTAAGGAGGGGAAACCACCATCCAAAGTAAGGCATGTCAAGGGGCGATTTGGCAGTTCCACCCACAAGAACATAATATTTTTTTAACCAATCCACCTGGAGAAGCTTTCTCATAACGAGAAATGAAAAATATAATTTTCTTAATTAAAAAAAAAAATTAAGGGATGAGCGTTTGGGGGTAGTTGATCCGGCCAATATTTTTTTCGGGAAAATCCAAAGACACGTCGTATTTCCTTCGTGTTCATACACAACATATATTTTTCTCAGATTTTTAGACTTGAATTTGATCATTTTATGAGCCACCCCTAAATATGATTACGTTTATGCAAAAAATGGTCAAATTTTCCTGACAAAAAATATTGGCTGGGGCAACTACCCCCGAACGCTCACTCTTGTGAGGGGTGGCTCACCCCTTAATTCTTTTTTGAGAAAATTATATTTTTAATTTCTCGTTATGAGAAAGCTTTTCCAGGTGGATTGGTTGAAAAATATTATGTTCTTGTGGGTGAAACTGCCAAATCGCCCCTTGACATGTCTTACTTTGGATGGTGGTTTCACCCCCTTAAACCCTAGTAGCATAGAATAATTTCTAAACATTTGTTTGTAATCTTTGCTGAATATCTCAAGCGACAGATTTTTTAAGATTTCTCGTAGATTTCATTGGAAGATATCT
>NW_019395154.1:0-14652 GCF_000612105.2 Orussus abietinus | reverse complement strand
TTTTGTAATAAGGAACGCATTGAATGTCCTGGGTTTCTTTCGTACAGAAATAAAAACACACTTTTTCTAGTAATTATTTATTGCTAAAGTTTGTTACATTCTCTATTATTAAAGCTATTACTGCTATTACAGGTTATTTCAAATTTTGATGATTAAGACGTATGAAAATTTTAAATAAACAGAAGAAGGTAGGTTGAGTAGAAAGTAAAAAATGAAAATCATAGACGTCACCAAAGTTATACAGGGTTCTGAATAAATAATACAGATGTCATTGGTTAATGAGTAACGCGCAAGCGCAAAATTAGTTCTTAACTTCCGTCTACTAGGTCAGATGACGCTGCAAACACCATTTAATTTCTCCGATTAGAGTGTCACCCCCCTGGTCGTTGTTGACAAACAGCAACTAATGAGCGAAGCGAATTTCTCCCCTCTACCGTTTCAGTAAAAAAGAATCGGTTTCTCGATTCTGAGGGTAAAGAATCGATTTTCAAGGAAATCGAATACTGAAGAATCGATTCTAAAAATCGAACCGGAATCGAACATCCCTACCATCGACGAATGCCAGTGTACCTGGCGCGAAAATTTTGTAGAGAGTGTTATAAAAAAAATTGTAAAGTGTTAGGATAAAAAATTGCTAGAAATCGGACCAAAAATGTGACCACCTACTGTCCAGATTGCATTGACAAGCTACATTTATGTTTAAAATGTTCTAACACAGCACCGCTAAATGCAAGATGTTCTAATATTTTTTTTTATTGATGTTCTAATAAAAATGTTTAATTGTTCAATGGGGCACTTTTTATTTCAATGTATCTTCTAATTAGCGGTTATATTCAAAATGCACTAACTGTCAATTTTTACAATTGTAAGAAGTTCAGGCGCTACGGTCACCAATGACCACCGCAGCGTCACAGGAGAAACCGTGACCGGTCATATATGACCAACGTGGCAGTCAAAGTGTTAAGCAATGAATTGATTAATTAACCAACCAGTGAATAAATGAATGACTTAATTAATTAATTGGTTAATTATTCAATCAATCAGTGATTTATTGATTAATTATGTATTTAAGGAATGATTTTCAAATTAATTATTTGATCGATTTATAACTGTATTTATTCTTATTATTTTATTCATTTATTAAATAATTTCTCATATTAAAATGAAATTTTTCTGGAAGAACGTCAGACATAAGCGCGAGGCCCTACAGACTTTAGCCACGCTGCCTCGTTGGTCAACTTCAACTACTAATAACTCGATGAAAAATGTTCTGAGTAAAAATGGAAAAGGAACTTCTTGATGAAACCTTGAGAGGTTTACTGTCAATTATGGAACACCCTGCATATAAAACGTCAAAATATTTATAAAACTTTTCTCCACACGGGGTATACTGAATCATTTGAAACTTTAACATGTAATTATGAAGGCCATAAGAAAAAAACGTGATGCTAATGAAATTTCATTTTTCAAATCAAATATGTATTCTTGATTCTAACCCGGGATAAACAAAATTTTTTATTAAAAAAGAAATTTTATGAGCACCACAGTTTTTGTTAAGGGAATGTGAAAGTGGCACCTATGGGATCATGAAACTTTTCGCTGAACTGGGTGTACCAAATCGTTTCAAATTTTACAACATGAATATGGAATCTATAAAAGAGTTCGACACTCATGAAATTTCATTTCTTTTGGAAAATTTAAAAAATACCTATATACAAATTCTTGAAGAATTGAAATTTCATGAACTTTAGGACCTTCCTTATAATCTCCATATATGTGTTGTAAAGTTAGAATCGATTCGATAAACCCAATTCAGAAAAAAGCTTCATAAACAAAAGCTTTTCGACGCCACTTTCACATCACCTTAAGACCTAAATCACATGCCGAAGATTCCAACGATTTGGTGCATCCACTTTAAACAGAAATTTTATAAATATTTTGACATTTTATATATATAGAATGACCCCTTCATATCACCTTAAAACATTTATCAAATCTTGTAGAAATAACCCATAAATTAATATGAAGAATCATGTGAGAAACAGACATCTAACGACTTATATTTTCCATGATAATTTAACAACTTTGCATAGAAATATATCGCAAGTCAAATGACATTTTTAGTTTCTAGTTTTTTAAGGAACGGAACACGCACTAAATAGTATTCATTACGACATATTATGAATGCATTAAATTTTAAGTCAGCAGATAATGTTAAACTCATAACTTTATGTTATATTGTACAAAGAACAAACATTTATGACTGAAACAATGATTTCAACATTTCTTGCGCATGAACGCATAATAAAAGCCAAATAGAATTTAATTTCTTTTTTAAAGGAAAATGGTCAATTCTGTACTCGAATTTATTATAAAACAAATAAAATCACAGCTATCTTTTAATATTCATTAATCAATGCACTACATAATATTCATTACCACATATTATGAAAGCTTTAAATTTAAACTCAGTAAATAAAATTAAACCCATAAGTTTATATTATATCGGACAAAGAATAGACATTATGACTGAAACAATTTGATTCCAACATTTTTTATGTGTAGAAGCATAATAAAGGCCAAATAGTGTTCAATTTATTTTTAAGGGTGAAATAGCCAATTCTGTGCTTGCATTTATTATAAAGCAAATAAAATGTCTTATACATTGTGCAATGTAACTGTCAGATTTAATATAGCAAAGCTGTCTTTCAATAAACTCATTAATTAACAAAGTCATACGACTATTAGATATCATATTGATATTTTGTGGAAACAAATATTTAGTACAAACTTTTCTCAAATGAAACACGTGCTAGTAAAAAATGAGACGAACCGTACTGGTTTACAGGATTTAGAAGTACATTCTAATTTCATACAGGTAATCTTCGAATCAAATTCGAAAATCGACATCCACTTCTTGGTTTTTCCTCATAACAAAACACTTCCTTCCAGAAATTAACTACAAACTGAATCACACGTTTGCCGGCAAAACATTTAACGGTCAAAGCCAAGGACAAAGAACACAGAAGTATCCATAGAAGACCAGTGTTGAGATTTGATATCCAGTAAATAGTAACCAAGCGGTATGATAGATGGCAGCACGGGCGATCAAATTGTGGAACCTACCGGCCTCCGGCCGTGTTCGTAAGACTCCGGCCGGGCGCGTAACGCAACTAGAGTTCTAAATCCAGTAAGTTACGTCAGAAACGAAGAGAAATTCCCGGTAACTTATCGGTAATTTCTCCAAAGCCTTTTTTATCGAGAAATTATGAGAATTTGAATTTTTCAACAGAGCGAACGAGGGGTTTCGATTAGCTATAGAGAAACATCGTAGAGAGGAATTTCCGTTGTACGTTCTCCGTAGCCAATCAAAACCTCCCATTCGCTTCGTCGCAGAATGAAATATCAGTTCGTTTGAAACAAATCACGTGGAATTTTCCGTGAAGTTGTACATACGTGAATATTTTTAGCTGGAGGTAAATACGACCCTATAATCATTATTTTCTAATAGTAATTATTACTCTTTAGCTTGAACTTTGAAGTTGATTGAAAAAAAAAAGTTATTAAACGAAGAAACCTAAAGTATAAATAACAAAATTAACATTCTCTTAAATTCTCAATGTCCCCAGTAACTTCCGGTATGTTTCACAGTTACCTTCTCCAATTTAATGTTACCGAGAATTTTCGAACTCTACTCGCCCCTACGCCATCTTTTACTCGGCGCGTACTTCTGTACCTAAAATAAATAGTTTTTTGTGTATTAACCACTCTGTGCGTCTACCAGTTTATTTCCCCTCGCTCGGTGCCCCTTGTAGGCCTATTCTCGAACTCGTAACGGCAACTGTCGTTATCGTTACGTTACCGATGGTCATCGCTTGTTCTACCGATAGCTTTACGAATGGCGTATTCTGTAAGTGCTCCTAGTGACACCCTATCGATACAAAACGAGCTAACGACATCGTTACGCTATCGACAATGCCCTATTCGGCATAACTGTTTTCAACGAATGAAATTTCACGTTTTTTTAAGATGAATTTCTGACCACTGAAAGGTACCCATTAACCACTTGCGCTATAAAGACGTGCCACGCACGTCGAGATGCTTTTGTTTCAAAACTGCCAGCGACATGTATACCACGTCGATAGGCATTTGTCGCAGAAACAAAATCGACGTGTCCGGCACGTCGGCTAACAGTTGGATCGTTCATTATTTGTGCTACAGTTCCAGACTGCACGACATCGCGTAGCGTCATCGATATCTTGAAAATATTTCAGAATCGATAGGGTATGTTGTACAGATGTTATACCGCATGTTATATTGTAGAGCGCGGCACGGCAACAAAAAGTTAAATCGTAGCGCAAGTGGTTAAAAATAGTGGTTCACAGCAGCGAAGTTCAAAGTTTTTCAATAGCTCTATATTAAAAAGCAGTTTCAACACTACTCAATGTAATCGTTTCTTATATTAGTATTTGAAAGTCTTTTCTTTTAATTGTACTTAAATAGTAAAATAATTTCATTACAGTTTATAGGTTTAACAGGTTAGCTATAGTAGCATTTTAACAATAGAATAGCGTCTAGAGAACAAAGAACAATAGAGAAGCTTTTTTTCTATATCACAGAATATTGGTATTAATTTCTGTAGTAATTTTTTAAGATTAACTATTTAGTTTTTATTTCCAGCAGTACTTTAATACTAGAATAGTTTTTGACAGTAGTATTCTTCTATTTATTATTAATTGAATTCGTGTTAAACTTAACATTACTGCTGCTTCAGATAAATTTCTGACCGTTTTTATTAGTGTTCTTAAAAAAAAGAAAAGAAGAAATGGAATTGTAAGTAATTATTGCATGATTATATATAATATGTATTAACTTATAAATACTAATGTGAATGCAACTGTACTATTTATTTAAAATATGTATACATATGTAATTCATTTGTAGGTCAGTGAAGAAAAGTCGGCAAGGAAGAGCCAATCTTCGACAAATCAATACCATGATAGACTACATGGAAAAACATCCCCATGTAGCAAGAAATAAATTTACGACGCTACATGGCAAGGATAATATTAAATGGAGTTGGAACACGATGGCCGATCATTTAAACTCGTTATCAAATGACACCAAAGTGAAGGACGTTAAGTCTTGGAAAACGGTGCGTGTAAATTCAGTCCACAAATGTCCACTTACAGAGTAAAAAGAATGACTATGCATGTTGGAACATAATTGATTTTATTTATAGACATGGAGAGATTATAAAACAGAAGTATCCGAGAAAGTGCGCAAATTAAGAAGCAATAGAGCACAGACGGGAAACAAAGCCATCGACATTATTCTTAATGATTTGGATAAACGTGTCTTAGGAATCATAAGCCACCAATATGCTTCAGGCGTAGACCCATGCCCGAATGCCTTTCCGGAAGAACATCTATGATATGGGCTAAACGAATTAGGAGAAATTGGACCACTAATGTGGAAAAAGGAAATAATAAGCGGTTTGAATTCCTTAATAAAGCATTTATTACGAATAGAATAAAACAATAACGTTATAACAGATAAGGTTTAGAAGATATTAGTGTTATTAAGAAAAAAATCGTGTCAAGTTAATTAAATTACAAGTATACAAGCTTAATTAGGGAAACAAGATGTAGGCGTACCTGGATTTAATATAATCCACCAATAGAACAGACTGATCTCTTTGAATCGACACTTGACTTTGAGAATGGAATTGGATGATGCTGCGGACGTATTCGCATGGACTCGTCTGAACTGAACTGGAACTGAAACTGAACTGAATTGAATTCGCGCTCTTGAGACATGAGCCCTTTTAAAGGGGTTGATCTTTCCTTTCAGTGACCTAATCGATGGAGTGAGATTTCGAGACGTCTAAACATCGATATCTTTAGTTTGATAATCGATCGGTTTGTCATGCTGTCTAAATTGATATCAGTACGCCGTCTTCCGATTTCCCTTTACAGTTTATAAGATCTTAGCTTAAATACGCGAGACGCTCGTAATTCAGCTCCAACGAGTGATAATAAAACTCATTAGTACTTATATCTGGAGATAATCTATCGGGTGGGTTACGCGGGACGTAACAACATCACAAACAAAATTTGATCGAGACAACAGGAACATTAGAATTAAATAGACCAAAGTCCTTCATTAACAGGATATATGTTCAGAAGTCGGTAGAAGTCCAAACAGAAGTCGAGACCAGTAAGTTTAAATTTTACTTTTCTCGTTCAATATTTTATTTCATTAACCCATGATCTTCTATATTACATTCTGCGACGGGATTCACCCTCCCGACCGTCAAATCGTCCTACGCCCGGTATTAATTTCTGACCAGGGGCCGAGCCCGGTTTTCGGCCCTTCCGACAGTCGCGATTCATTTAGGGCGCCAGGTGCGCATGCGCACCTCGGGCTGTCGGGACCCGGTAGCCTGGAGCACGACGACCCCGCCTGCTGGTTCCGGCCGCCCGGGCGTAGCCGACCGGCTACTCAGCCCCGCGAGGACCTTACGCCCTTCGCGGCACGGCAGAGGTGGGGAGTTTGCCGCGGTACCCGTTGAGTGCGAGGGTATCCCTTCAGGCCCTGCGGTTCACAGCGAGAAACACAAAAAAGGTAAAAGAAAGATAGCCGAAATTGTTGCGATAATGGATCCCGACGGGATCGAATTTTATTAGCAGACCATTTCACCAGAATCGCGCCCGATAACACTTACAAGGAAGGTACCTGAGGTGTCCCCCTCCGATTTTGTTCATTTTTAAATATGTTATAGAGGACTAAAATCTAAGCGATCCGTGTTTTTTTTTAATCGGCGGATAAACACTTTTAGGGGGTGAAATCAGGCTTTAAAGTTGGCCGGGCAAGGGGGTGAGTTGACTGTTTCATATAGAAGCACTCGGCCGATTTTCATGAAACAACCGTCAAAATGTAGGGAATGAATAATTATGAAACATGCATTTGGAATTTTTCGAAAAAATTCATTTTTAAGGGGTGAGCCACCCCTTTGAATACTTCTTTTACCCCTTACGCGAGCAGTAATTGCTCTATCCAAATGAAACTTTCTTAATTTATAGACCAGAACAATATAAAAAAAGCATATTTTGGTTTTTTTTCGAAAAACGAATTCTAAGGGTTGTAACAACCCTTTAATAAAATGATGTGTAATCTCGTTTTAAAACCAGCTTTGTACGACTTTCTTGGACTTAAAGGACTTTAATGATTAAAATTAATAAAAGAATACGATCAGGTACCATCCGATACATTCGAAGGTTAAATTACCTCTTGGGTTCAAAGGAATGTAACGCCGCGCGAGCGAGCAGGATGCAGTGCCAAGTTTTCAACCACTATATGTAAGTAATATTTCATTCTCTCATCTTTAAGAACTACAGTTGCAATGTAAAATACAAACACGGTTACGTTCAGTTTTTATAATAATACAATCTAAATATAAAACAATGTAATCCGTCTACACGATTCGTCCAGACATGTGCTTCACTTTCGATTTTTCCTTCACAGTAATATTTGATAACAATCGTTCTTTGATATCAAGTAGACTGATAATGGAAATCGAACGTAACGAATGAAACTGAACAAACCGAAATATTACTTACATATAGTGTTTGAAAACTTGGCACTGCATACTGCTCGCTTGCGCGGCGTTACCACTCGGCTACGCACTAGTTGCGAGGACAGCTAACTCCACTGTCTTATATTCTACGAATAACATTCCTTTGAATCCAAGGGGTAATTTACCCTTCGAATATATCGGATGGTACCTGATCGTATTCTTTTATTCATTTTAATCATTAAAGTCCTTTAAGTCCAAGAACGTCGTACAAAGCTGGTTTTAAAACGAGATTATACATCATTTTATTAAAGGGTTGTTACAACCCTTAGAATTCGTTTTTCGAAAAAAAACCAAAATATGCTTTTTTTTGTATTGTTCTGGTCTATGAATTAACCAAATTTCATTTGGATAGAGTAATTACTGCTCGCGTAAGGGGTAAAAGAAGTATTAAAAGGGGTGGCTCACCCCCTTAAAAATGAATTTTTTCGAAAAATTCCATATGTATGTTTCATAATTCTTCATTCCCTACATTTTGACAGTTATTTCATGAAAATCGGTCGAGTGCTTCTATATGAAACAGTCAACTCACCCCCTTGCCCGGCAAACTTTGAAGCCTGATTTCACCCCCTAAAAGTGTTTATCCGCCGATAAAAAAAACACGGGTCCCTTAGATTTTAGTCCTCTATAACATATTTAAAATTGAACAAAATCGGAGGGGGACACCTCAGGTACCTTCCTTGTTAGTGACCGTTACAAAGGAACAGGGGGCGCCCGTCGAACGGGACAGACACTTGGCGGGACGCAATAAAATACAATTAAAAAGAATCGCAGTGGAAAGGGTATCTCCCTGGGCAGGGGGGACCTACGGGCACAACGCCCGGCCAGGAAGACCTTTTGAGCCCCCTTGGTGCCTCGATAAGGGCCCGCCGCCCGGATGCTGCGCAATCGGTATGGCATCGGCCCGCGGTCGGCACCCTATCCTCGCCCACCGCGACTTGCGCGCACGCAGCCACTGACTCACAATCGGTACTTTAACGGAATTACAATCGGTACCTTACGATACGGGGCTCGATAAAATAGGCGGGCGAGGATTTCTTCCTGGCTCTAGCACGGAATCTACCACCGGGACGCGACCTACGATGAACTCCTTCGGCCCACGCGGTCCGGAAGGTGCCGCCCGGCGCGAAAATGACGGTTTACACCCGGCCCGCCACGCGGTTGCCGGTCGGGATTTCGGTTACAAATCGGCACTTCATGCGGCGCGGTCACTGGCGGTCAAAAATTGGCTCGCGGCGGAATCAGCGGAATTCATACAAGACGCGACTTAAGAGGCCCACTGGGCACGTTCGGGCTCACCGGTCGTCGGTCGGTACGGGACGGGAACTCTCTTAGCGGCGGTGCAGCGGGTTATCGGTGGTAGACCCCCTTCGGGAAGGGACGGCTCCTCGTTACGGCTCGCGTCGGGACGGGACGGCCTTTCCTCTCGGGACGGAATCAAACGCTGGCTCCGCTGTCTCCCGGAGGTTCTCCCTCTTGGCAGGTCCCCTTGGCAATGGCGGTGTCGTCGGCAGGACTTCCGCTCCCGCCTCGATGTCCTCCTAGCGGGCCCCGCTAAACCTAGGACCGGGAGTCGACCTGCCCTCTGGCCCCGCCGAAGTGGGTCACTAGGCCGACTAATTAGGTCGGCCACCGACCGATGGCAGCAGGTCCTCCAAACCGCATGACGCTTCACGCGTTTCCTCGGGACCTTTTAAACGTCGGCGCTCCTCAGCTAATGCGCAGCGCCTTCGTAACTAGTTCCTTAACGCCACTTTTTCTAATTATTTTCTTACCTCGACACTTAACCTAACGATTGCCAAGGGGATCCCTCCGCACTCCGGCTCGCATACACCCCTTGTGACGTGTGGGGAAATTCACGACGTCACAATTCATATAGAAAGATAACTGTGGACCAAGGAACTTCTATTTCACCAAAGAGAATATTTGATTCTATCCACAAGAAAATGCGGAAACATTACACAAATATTATTGAGGGTTTGAGAAAGAAAAATAAGTTATTGTTGCAGCGTCTACATCGATCCGAGAAGAGAAATATTTCTGCCGACGAAATTACGGAAACGTTAAAAAATATCTAACGGATGATCAACTTCAGGACCTTATGGAATCGAGTAAATTAAATGAATATTTAATAAAACGTCAACTTAGAAAATTATCACATGCTAGCCAAGCGAAGCAATATAGTCCAGAGTTAAGACAATTTGCAATAACATTGCATTTCTATTCTACAGTTGCTTATAACTATGTGCGGCATAGATTAAATGCATGTCTTTCTCACCCTAAAACTATATTAAAATGGTATCGTGCAGTTAATGGGGAACCTGGTATATGTGCAGAAGCTTTAGATGCAATTAAGAGAAAAGCCAGAGATACAGATTATCCCTTGGTTGCTGCTCTAATGTTTGACAGAATTTACATTAAGCAAAATCTTCATATAAGTGCAAATAAAATGAAAGGAATTGTTGATTTTTGTAAATATACCGAAAGCAATAATAATAATACACCTGCAGTTGCAAAAGAAGCGATGGTTTTCATGGTTAATTGCATAAACTAGGCCTGGAAAATTCCAATTGCTTATTTTGTAATACGCAGTCTGAAAAGTGAGCAGCTAATACATTTAATTAATGAATGCTTAATAGCATTAAATGAATCGAATATTAAAATAGTATCCCTTACTTTTGACGGAACGGCTACAAATCGTGCTGCTGCAAAGTCTCATGTTCTTAATAGTATGGAAATGAGTGATCCAGTATCTAAGAAACAGAAAAAAAATGATTTGGAGAATAACTTTAAATGGTGCTTCAAACATCCGGTGATAAAGGATAATATTAACATATTCCTGGACCCTTGTCATATGCTGAAACTAGTCCGAAATGTTCTAGGTGACACAAGGAAATTCGAGAATGGAAATAAAGACTTGATTATGTGGGACTGTTTCCTAGGGTCCAGGTGAGGGTGGCGTTTCTGGGTTGTGCTGATGCGTTGCGTAGTCATCAGGTTGGTTGCCCCGGGTCGATCGATGACTTTTGGAGCCGGAGTTGGAACGATTCCTCGTCGCGGAGAGGGAAGGTTTGGATGAGGACTAATCGATTTTCTTGGTATTATCTATGGAAATGGTAACTGTGAGGGAGGAGCGTACTTAGACCCATACGGAAGTTGGACCGGAGTGACCGTAGTCAGCAACATAAAAGTCACCCTCAGGGATTACATAGCCAGAGTGAATCTCGACACTAATAAATCGCATTTAAATTCAGGAATGGTATGTGAAATGTCCAAGACTCGATGTACCGACTTCGAAGGAGGACACACCTTTTGGGACCCAGTACCCACTGATGCTTGCTCATTTAAGAAGTATGGAGTATTATATGAGGGGCCGGTCGAAAAAGTGACTGGCAGCGACCAGAAAAATAGCCAAATAGTATACTGTTACGGGGCGGCCGAGCGGATGCGAGGCCGGGGTAATTCAGATGGAGATTACCCAAATCTTGCGCGTAACGATTATTTCAAGTTTGTGAGGAGATTGATCCGAACGGCTAGATCAATTCCTCTGGTGGGATCTAGGGGAGTGAGGAATAAAAAATGGGTGCGGACGAACGGCTATGTGGTTATTGTATTAAGATTTGCATTTATTCGTACGTGAGGTCTGAACTACAATCAGCTGGAAGGGTACCCGAGGTGCCTTGACCTAATTTCTCCAGATTAATATACTTCCGCGTCGCGGCGGTTCGGGTGTCGCGATAGCGCGCTTTAGCGGCGGCAGGTTACTGGACGCCGGTGTGCTGACGCGGGAATTCTTGTAACCGGTCAGCGGGTCCCGAGTGTCAGAGGATACGGTCAGCCGTTCACCTGTAAGCAAAGGTCAACCGTTTCCCCGGAACCTCGTCGGTAGTCGCTTCCTGAGGGACAGTGCAGGTTCTTGACCAGAGCCTCAGCTATCAGACTTCTGGGTGACTTCGCGACAAATAATAATGTTCCCGAATGAACCACGGACCTTCCCGAGAAATTACGCACTTTATACTCTTTAAATCTCAATCGCCATTTAATCAGCGAATGCAATTATTAATCTCGGAGCGGCTTAAGGATCTCGTCCCTCGCTCCTGTCGCGATGTCTGCAAAACTAACCCTTCGGGTACCAGATGATCAGCTTGCCTGGTCCCGTCACGGATTTTCCCGTGAAGGCACGAACTTCTTTTCCTTTAAATATCGCCAGGTGTTTTGACCTAATTAAACACCAAGGTATATTTCTTCTTTAATTCGACTGGTCCACTTTCCGACTGATCCGAAGAGAGAGAGTCCTCGGGTGGCCAGGATATTCTTTCTCGCGGACAAATGATCGACGCGATTCTCATTAACTCATTTATTCAATAACAATTGGATGCAAGGTCATCAACAATTAAATCTTACGCGGCACTCGCGTACAATAATGGCGAACTTCCACGGCGTCGGACTGTGCGACGTTTCCCCGCGTACTGGTCGCTTAACACAATAAGTCGTAATCTCGACTACAATTAACTCTCGGTTAATTAACAATGACGAATCTTCCACGGCGTCGGACTGCGCGACGTTTCCCCGCGTACTGGTCGTTTAATTCAACAATATTATGGATATGCCGGATCTTCCACCAGTGATCCCACTTTTAATTCTCCGCACAATTCTTCTCAACTTTATTAACGATATATCGGGACCTCCGACAGTGATCGGCACTTATTATTCAATACTTTTTCTTATTAACTTTTTCCCCCGTATTGAGTCTGTCTGACTTGATTCACGGCACTTAACGGCCCGGGGTCCAGCAGGCCACGCGGCGCGATCGGCCGCTCTCGACTGCTACTGGATGCGAATTAGTTGTGGGCGGCTCGCGGCCCCCTATTTATACCCGAGGCGACCTGTCAACTTGATTGATGGGCCTAGCAACAACTAAACCGCTGATCGCACAATTTTCGCGATCAGGTCAAAGTTTACCACGTGCCCTGCTGGTTCTTCTCCCCTTGGCCGGAAGTTCGGGGAGGCCCTCGTTTAACAATGGTAACTTGTACGGGCCCCCCTCCCCTTCTTATAATTAATTCGATAATTCGCAAATGCTGATAGATATCGATATTTCGCAAACGGGGACCAATATGTCTACCCGCCACGCTCCGAACGCACTATCTCGCTCAATCGAACATGACCGTATTCCTGGCCATTTGTTAATAATAATTTCATTAATTTCATCAGAATTTACTCGGCGACTAGGGCGTTCGTTTACATATGTTCTTATGTATAAAGCCTTAAATTTATAGAGTCGCCGGTCCAATAGTTTAGGATTTGCATAAATCATGACACCTGTCATCGATTTCTCGTTTAACAATTGATATCGGAGTCGTTCGCGAGGGCATTCTGTTCTCCTCGCGACGCTGAACAATAATCCGAAATTAGTTTAAAGTTATCTCGACGCATTCGCGAAAGAATCGCATCGGAATGTCTGGCTGCACTATCGAAGCTTCTAGATGTCCTTGACGGCACGTGCCGGTCGCTCCCTTTAGGGCCCGACTGCAGCGGCACGTGCCGACCTGTCAGCGCGTGATTGATCGCTTTTTACTAACTCCGTTAATAATGATCGCACGACGCTCAAATTGGTCGGGTTTTACTAGTACCGGCTTTATTAATCGCATCCGCCACTTTTGGGCGCGGTCAACAATTTATCTGATTTTTAATTAACATTTTATCGACTATGTCGGCTAACATTGCCTTAATCGCGAGACCAACGGGTCTATCGCACGGCATAAAATTCGCGGGTTCGAATGCGTACGGGTTTGCCACTCCGCGACCCTTACATTAGTTATAAAACGATTATTTAATACTCACGGCGCTCTCTTATCCGCAGGTTCAAGGTCTCTAAGTGCGTGGGCGAACAGGTTCCGGGATTACTCGCGCGTGGCAGCAGCTCCCGGACGCGGCTCTCGCGGCTCGGTGCGTCGGTATGCTGCGCGCTTCATAGTACAATATTCGGCCGACAGATGTCGTTACCGTTAGGTTCGCCGACGAGCGGCCGCGGCATGCGCGCGCACGGCGGCTCGGGCTCTTTAAATCTCGGTGCGCCGGCACTACGTGGTCTCGGGCCACGCGGTCCGCTTCGTCCCTTTCCCCGGGCGCGTCCCCTCTAAGGTCGGACGGCCTTCTGCGCTACGCTAGTGAATGGGACTGACCTGCGCGCCTGCGATTCACGGCGCGCGGCAGACCCACTCCGATTAAGTCGCGTTGAATGGAGCGCGCGTATACTCTACGCGCCCCTCGCGGTCTGGCTCATATCGGCCTATTAATATCCCTCTAAATTCGCGTTTACGCGTATATATAATCGCTCGCGGTTTCTACACCTGTTCTTTTTACCTGCTGCTCGAGGGGCTCCCGGCGGAGCTCGCCCTCGGCCCTAGTTAGTCCGTATCGCGTATCTGACGCGTACATATTTTCATTTCATTAAATTGGCGCGCCCCCAGCGGGACTGACGCCCTGTAATCTTCGTCGACGCGTTCCCTCGGATTTCGCATCGCGGATAATTAATAACTTCGTGGCGTCTCGGAATTAAACCGTCGGGAGCCTTAAACGTTTATTTCACCCTTACTTTATATAATACCTTCCCCTTATTGGCTAAAGGAAGTAAGGGTTTCACCTCTCACATAAATTTTATGATAAAATAAAGATCGTAGTTTATTATATTCATGTATATATAAACAACAATATTAATCTCCTCCCTCGGTCCGTGGAGCTGGTCCCGGTCCGATGGTGGCTGATCTCCTCTGCTCTGTGGCCGGTTTCATTCTTACTATTTTAATGGCGGTCTGCGCGTGATTCTATTTCGCGATGCTGAGATTCGAGCTCAGCTGTTTAATGGAAGTCGATGGATTCTTAATCTATCCGGTTAACCAGAGCAAGGCATGGAAATCGCGATAATGATTAAAATTCGGTTTTGGTCGGACATGAAGCGTTAATAAATAAACTAGAATGAAAATGAGAATGAATCGAGCTTGCGAAGGATCCTC
>NW_019395153.1:0-14938 GCF_000612105.2 Orussus abietinus | reverse complement strand
GCCGCCCTTGGGGGCAAAAAACGGTGAAAGCTAACGTACGAAATCAGAGGGTGCACACGGTGCGATCGCGCGACCCTACCCGTGAGCAATCTCCCAACTCATCTCTGCCTTGGACGCGTTTATGTTTATCGAGTAGTGTGAAAAAAGCTTGTATCGAGGTCTGTGCACATCTGCCACCTGCTGGTGATTTACATAACTATTTCCTGATCTGTGTTACCATTTTACGGTTAGAATCGACATTACCGCAGAATGTATTAATTAATAATACATACTAACCAATTAAATATTTATTACTATTAAAACTGGCATTTAACTAAAGATAAATATTGAAAATAATTCCTTTTCCTTATCGACAGCTACAATACAATACCTGCCGATAAGTATTCATTGGCTGGTAAAACCGTTTTCTGTCACTTTCACGCAAATAATGCGTTCTTTAAATTCAATAACTCTGTGTTAATTAAATTGACTCATCGTAGCATTTAATCATCCCTTCATTAAATCAACGCATTAAACCATATTAATATATAACATCCACTAGATTAATTATTTGGATACCTGTTATTGAGCGTATGTCTACAATAAATTAAACTTTGATTTAGGGGTCACAAATCTTATAAGAAGATTATTAACAAATGATCATTACAAAGTTTAATTACTTGTAAAATATATTCGTAATACATCTATCAGCATACTCCTGGCAGGGATTATTAAAATATTGTTTATATGAAATTACAATACATTTTCACTTTTGTACAGAAAAGAAATGGCAACTTTTAGCTTGTGGATCTTTAAGCTTCAGTACCAAATTTCGTTTAATGCGAATACCACCGTCTCGATTGTTATTCGTGGAATGTAAACATCAGTCCGGGATAGTCTAAACATAGTCAGAGCAATAATTCTTTCGGCATACGAGTACATAAATCGCGAATGCCATTCCTAGGTGGAGGACAAAGAGAGCACCAAGAAAAAGAGATATTGCGAATACAAGGTATTAATACGTCGTAATATACTTGCCAGCTGCGTAAATCGTGCATATAAGGGACGTCGTGACATAACGAAAAGTACAATATCGTAATGTTGTGCTCCACATTCTCAATAAGACGTTTAAAACATACCTCTGGTAGTCCTCTATGACTAAATAGAAAAAAAAAAAGTTCAATCCATAAATGAAGGTTTGTATTAAATTGTACTGAAAATTACTTTGGCAATAATGACCGAAGTTCGTTCCTAAAGTTGCGAAAGTAAAACGTTAGTTATTTCCTAAAAGCCCACGTGACTTTAAAGTGATATTCCTATATATCGATATTTTTTAAATCTTATTTGATTCTTCCGGGAAAATTTAATGCAACTTTTTCCTTCTAAACACGGTTCCGTAACAACGAAATAATCACTACATATCCTGCATGTTGTACATACTTAAAATTTATATTACTATTTCCTATGCAGATTGAAAACCTTGTTATAAAACGAATAATTTAACGCGGACATAATATTTTGATACCTTGTTATGTGTTACGTTAATAATGTATAACTACAATGCTGATAGATTTGTAACGATGTTACGGAACGGTAATAATTGGGTATTATATTGTATCAACGTGTCTTTTGAATAGCTCCCGTTACATATTACATTATTTTAGCCTTATATAACTACACCCTACTGTGGTTGATAGGTTATCATTACACCACTCCTTTCTAAGAGATTTGCTTATAAATTGTAAATTCACAAGCAAATCTTAATTTATAAAGGTGTACATAAATTTTAAATTTATATGCAAATCGTTAATATCAAAAGGTTAATATGTGCAAACTTGACGTTATATCGGGGTGTTCTTGACTTGGTAAAAAATGTAGTACAGAGGGTTAACATATCATTATAATGTATATTATATTCACCCGGAAATTCCTCATCGGAGGTAATTCTCTTGCTTTAATTATGCATGAACACTTAACATTTAGAAAACGTTCCTTCCATGCCAATGTTTTCCATTTGTAAGTATAATTTATTAATGAGAGGTGCCGTCACGTAATTGTAAATCCCGGCGATGCAATAAATTACCTAATCATCAGTAATGGTTGGGACTGCCTCGCGATTCCAGCCGGGGATAAAGACAATTGATTATTAAATTTCCCAGGCTGAGAGTTCTCGAATTCATGCGGCCGTGACGCCGCGCGAAGATGTCGCGGCAAATCGCGTGACATTATTACGAGAGAACCAACGCTAATGCGGATAAATATCTTAGCTAGAACACGCCACGACAATTCCTCGCAGCTCGGCGCTCGCATTTCCGAGATATAAATCCGTCGCTCGTACAACTTACGATCTACCTTCCCTCTCTTCCTCGGGTAAAAGCCAATATCGCGTCGACGACCTCCTTGCGCGTCCATTCGCGGGCCGACGTATCACGTGGAACGCTTTAACCTAGAAAAACGCAACGCAAAACTTTAAGGTGATATGAGAGGCGCTGAAAAATTTAATCGACGTCGATTCATCTGTACCCTTTTTGGTAGGTAACACCATTTTGGAAATTCAAGTCATACATAAGCTGGCGCGTCCATTCGCGGGCCGACGTATCACGTGAAACGCTTTAATCTAGAGAAATGCAGCACAAAACTATAAGGTGATATGAACGGTGCTGAGAAATTTAATCGATGTCGATAAGATAAAATTCATCTGTACTCTTTTTGGTGGGAACACCATTTTGGATGTTCAAGTCATACATAAGCTGGCGTGTCCATTCATGAACCGACATATCACGTGAAACGCTTTAATCTAGAAAAATGTAACACAAAGCTATAAGGTGATATGAACGGCGCTGGGAAATTTAATCGACGTCGATAAGATAAAATTCATCTGTACCCTTTTTGGTGGTAACACCATTTTGGAAATTCAAGTCATACATAAGCTGTCGCGTCCATTCGCGGACTGACATATCACGTGAAACGCTTTATTCTAGAAAAACGCAACACAAAACTTTAAGGTGATATGAAAGGTGCTGAAAAATTTAATCGACGTCGATTCATCTGTACATTTTTTGGTGGTAACGCCATTTTGGAAATTCAAGTCATACATAAGCTGGCGCGTCCATTCGTGGACCGACGTATCACGTGAAACGCTTTATTCTAGAAAAACGCAACGCAAAACTTTAAGGTGATATGAAATGCGCATTCTATATATATAAAACATTAAAATATTTACTAAATTTTTTCCCAAACTCAGTGCATTGAATCATTTAGAACTTCAGCACGTGATTGCCGAGGCCCTAAGGAAGAACGGGCTCATGACGTCTCATTTTTAATAAAAAGAACGTGTGTCCTTGGTTATAGTCTGGGATACAAGAAACAATTTTCTCTTAAAAAATGAAAGTTCATGAGTACCACGTTCTTCCTTAGGGCCTCCATAATCACATGCTGAAGTTTCCATTGAGTTAGGAAAAAAGTCTATAAAAAATATTTTCACGTTTTACATATATAGAACAACTCTTTAAAATCACCTTAAGCACACATTCGTATTCGATAGCGCTCGAAATATCGAAATATCGATTTTAAACGGCGCAAATCCGTGGAAATCCGGCTCGAGTATCCGGTGGCGTCGATCGGTCGTTCGCTCAGGTACCGGCGCAGGTACCGGCGCATGCGCCTATGCGGGCAGGTACCTTCCAGGCCGCGGTCGGTCCCTCGCGGGTACCAGTTGCGTGCAGTCGGCTTACCTGTTAACAACGCGACCAATCACCTCGTGGCGTAGCGCGGCGTGCAGCCGGTAGTGCATATTAGACGGCGCGCGCGCTCGCAGGCGAGCATTCGCTGGCGAGCGGCCGACGCGAGCGGAGCTCTCGACCCCGCGACGCGGCACCTCGCGCTCCGCCTCCGGCCGTACCGGCGATTCGCGAGCGACGCGGTTCGAGTGTCGCAAGTCCGCGCGATATGTGCGAGCGCCGCTCGATGGAGTTCTGTGCGCGTTAACTCTTATTACTCTCGCGGGGGTCCGGAGTGGCGCGAATCGACGGCTACCTCCGCGTCGTCTTCTGGGATGATCGACCGTCTTCGAGGCGACGTCCTTGTCGGCGCTCGATCGATCTTGCGAGTAACGCGGAAACGTCGCGCGGGGACTTTGAACCGGTTAAGGCAATCTTGGGTTGGTATTTCGGTCGGGCGACTCGGTCGGCGTTTAACCCTTTGGCTACTAAAGACGTTTGGTCCAATGTCGCTTGCACGCACTGAGGAATTTCGCCCATATGTCGAAAGGGTTCCGTACTCAAGGGGTTAAGAGTATTCTATGAAAGTTTCGAGGTATTCCGATTATTTATTGGACGCGAAATATTTTATTTACGCAATATTTGCCGGTAATCGGTAATATTGAACCAGATGTTATTGGGCCAATATAACACCGGCGAATTTCCTCCATATGTCGAAAGGGTTCCGTACTCAAGGGGTTAAGAGTATTCTATGAAAGTTTCAAGGTATTCCGATTATTTATTGGACGTGAAATATTATATTTACGCAATATTTGCTATTGATGTTATTGGGCCAATATGACACCAATCTGTTGCCAATATTCGTTGCTACACGGGGTAGGGATCTGATCGAAGATGAATCAAACACTTTCAACAAATCCACTTTAGGGCTTTCAAATTTTCTTTAAGAACGTCATCTTAACACATTCGCGAGCGGCTAATTTTGTCCGTTTCAAATACCGAGTACCGGCGAAAATAATGAAATTCTGAAACTGGTTGCCGCAAACTTGTATCGTCTATCGTTATGGACGTGATTCACGTCAGCGGCAATCAGGAATAGAATTTAAAATGACGTGAATTCACGTCTGCGGCAACCAGGAATAGAACTTTATAAGACGTGAATTCACGTCAGCGGTCGCGAATATGTTAATTATTTGGGTACTGAAGGCTTCCGACGTTGGGTCCAATGTCGTCTGCACGCGTTCTGGAATTTCGCCCATATGACGAAAGGGCTCCGTAGTCAAAGGGTTAAAGGGGTTTCGAACATTTCACCCCTTCCCGTACGATTTCGAGGAACGATATCGGAAGTACGCTGTTGAAAGTTTCCGGTTGAAATATAGTATGTAAGTTATCGAAACTTATCTCGATATATTTTTAAATTTCGTGTATTTCGTTGGCCTCGAGATTTCAGATTTCAGATGTTTTTCGAGGGCATGTGGACGGAATTTCGAAATCTTTTGGGTACTAGTTTTCAAGCATAGGAGAATTCATGGAAAACTAGGTACGAAGGTGTACGTACAGGTATATGATCGTGATAAGATGTGAATACAAAAACTCGGATACTTTTTCATTACTTGTACATGCGTAATTGTATATACTTTGCGATACGCGCGTGTAGGATATCTATCAACACGTGTACCGATCCAGTTTCTCATCTTACCGTCTTCTTAAAAATTCTAGGTACTTCAGTAGAGATGTAATAAACATTTGTCCGGAATTTATATCAAATGCTGTTGTTTCTGGTTTTGGTCTGAATTTGCATTCGAAATATCGATACATTTAACGGTGCACTGTATATAAGAACTCACGTAATCAAAATATCCGCCTCAAATCGTAATTCCTACTTGAATTACCGTGTAATTATTTCCGGGTTCAATGTAGATTCGTACTTGAAAGCGTTAGAAATATCTAAACGCTTATCAGACATCCTAACTTCAGTCATTCGTCACGCACTCGTCTTATCACGCCTTACCCTGGAAATCTGGAAAATCCTGGAGGTAACACTAAACCGATCAAATGACCTTTTTTAAATGGTATTGGTAATAAGGTTATACATTGTCAATACGGTTAGCGTTAAAAAAAATGATGTCTTACCTCGCTCGAGAGTAGGAACGAAAAGTGCAAGCCTAACAAGGATGAAATTGTCCCAGCAGGACGATGTCTTGTCGATTTGTCTTCCCGTCCGGGCGGTCCCGCGTCGTCAGGATGTCGGAATGTTTTTTTCCTTTCTTTCCTTTCTTTTTTCTCTCTCGATTGAGAATCCCGCCAAGTCGTCGGAAACGAATCGAGTTGCGTCTTCCGGTAATCGTACCGCAATTCGCGCCTCGCTCCTCGGCTGCGAAACCGCTGACGGTACATTCTCGGTGCCGCTTTTTGCAACAAACAATGTACGATCGATGATACGCGAGAAGGAATTTGCCCGAATTTGGGTCACCTTGCAGAACGAGAAGGGCTCGAGGTGACGGACATTTCTAAAAAAGAAAACGTGTTTGCGCCGTTTGAAAATTAGCGCTAAGATAAGTTCCTGGCGGGTAAATTCAGAGTTCGTTGAATTTCCACCACGCACAAGTTTAAATAAAGACAACGATAACAATTTATTGTACTAATAAAATAACGGATAGAGAATGCAATTTGTCTATGTGAATTCCCGGTACGATCGCGGGTCCGGGTTACGCACTAACAAGGAAGGTACCTGAGGTGTCCTCCTCCGATTTTGTTCATTTTTAAATATGTCATAGAGGACTAAAAGCTAAGGGACCCGTGTTTTTTTTCATCCGCGGATAAACACTTTTAGGGGGTGAAATCAGGCTTCAGGGTTGGCCGTGCAAGGGGGTGAGTTGGCTGTTTCATATAGAAGCACTCAACCGATTTTCATGAAACAACCGTCAAAATGTAGGGAACGAAGAATTATGAAACATGCATTTAGAATTTTTCGGAAAAATTCATTTTTAAGGGATGAGCTACCCCTTTGAATACTTCTTTTACCCCTTACGCGAGCAGTAATTGCTCTATCCAAATGAAACTTGGTTAATTTATAGACCAGAACAATACAAAAAAAGTTTCATTAGGATAGAACAATTACTGCTCGCGTAAGGGGTAAAAGAAGTATTCAAAGGGGTGGCTCACCCCTTAAAAATGAATTTTTTCGAAAAATTCCTAATGCATGTTTCATAATTCTTCATTCCCTACATTTTGACGGTTGTTTTATGAAAATCGGTCGAGTGCTTCTATATGATACATCCAACTCACCCCCTTGCACGGCCAATTTTGAAACCTGATTTCACCTCCTAAAAGTGTTTATCCGCCGATAAAAAAAACACGGGTCCCTTAGATTTTAGTCCTCTATGACATATTTAAAAACGAACAAAATCGGAGGGGGACACCTCAGGTACTTTCCTTGTAAGTCCCAGGGCGGAGACGAAACATTCAAATTGTTAGAAGTCCTAGTTGAGTATGAATCTTAAAAAATATGGAAAGTTGCATTCTCGATGTACTTTCTTTCCTTTTATTTGAAATTTTATTTGAAAATATCGTATGAAATCGGTACATCATGTCCGAATGAAACCCCGAACGGAAACATTATGAAATTATAATGTCTTTTTTAACAATGCGATTACGGGTTACACCTTTAAGGCAAATTTTCGAAAATAAATTTTGCGCGGAAATTTTATTTCTTTTTAAACCACCATCTCATGCATTAAAAAGGTGGGACACTTTTAATACCACCGCCTTAAAGAGTTAATGTGAATAAATTCGGTATGACCGAATTCCTCGACGTCGAGTTACATGCACTGGTCGATACTCGCTGTTAATACTCTTAATACAATTATAAAATACATAAACGGTACCGAGACCACAATTATCGGAAGATGGAATTGCGATAATGGAAATACTTAAAAGAATTCTCAATTTATTCGAGTTAATCCTTGTGAAATGAATTCTTAATTTATTCGAATTAATCCTTGTGAAATGAATTCGTTCAATTATCAAAGATATTCCTTCGATATCGTTCAAAGTGATATTTCTCCGATTAGATGAGATCTTTTTCTCGGGGTAGAACCGAATTCGGGATGGCAACGGAGCGTTTTCAATTCCTTGCGCAACGACGAGTATCTGCGGAATCGGATCGGCCTTTGGCGAGAAGACCGGACCGGCTCGAGAGAAAGAAACGCGCGTCACCGTCGCGTGGGCGGCGATTTCGGAAGACAACTGGTCGTCGGAACTGGTCGGAGAAAGTGAAGAGGGACGAGAAGAGGAGCGAGAGAGGCCGACCGAGAACTGGAAAATAAGAGTCGGGTCGAGTGGCGCCTCGCGAGTCGGATGTCCCGCGACTTCTTGCCGGCGGATTCCTGCCGCGTCTCGCGCGCCGCGAATCGCGGGAATCATCGCGCGGCCCGACGGAAAGGAGAAGACTCCGCTTTTTATTCCCCTCCTCGACGGATTCCCGACGCGGAAAGCGCGTTCCGGAGCGGACCCGAGGGAATTTTTTCGTTTCGAAATTTAACGCGGTATCGCGGTAAATATGTTCTTACATGGCGATGAATATCATTGAAATTTAATGAATGGCTGACATTAACGTTATAGGATATTACTTAGTATTTACTATATTTGTTACGACTCCGCTTTTTATTCCCCTCCTCGAGGGATCCCCGGCGCGGAAAGCGCGTCCAGAGACGGACCGGAGGGAATTTTTTCGTTTCGAAATTTAACGCGGTAAATATGTTCTTACACGCCGATGAAAATCATTGAAATTTAATGAATAATTGATATCAACGTTACAGGGTATTGTTTAGTAGTTGTTACGATCGTACATTTCGAAATCTACCGCGGTAACTCGGTGAATAAATCATCGATTTTAATGTTACAGTGTATTATTTAGCATGCATTATATTGAAATTATTGAAATTGAAATTATGAACTTGAAATTATCAGGCGCGGTAACGCGGTAAAAATGCTTTGTGTGACGATGAAAATATAATAAATACCAAATAATACATCGTATTGGCAAATATATTATTGCGCGTCAATGAATATTATTGAAATCTAATAAATGATTGACATTAACGTTACAATGTATTATCAAGTATTTACTTTATAAATAACAGCTTTAGAGAGATTTCTGAATTAACCACCGAATGAGAAAATTCGTATTCTTTATTAATGAATTTTTTATTAATGGATGGTGTCATGACAGTCACCAATGATCGACACACGATAAATGTTTAAAAGTGCCTCTAATATGCGATTACATACATTCGGACGATTATCAATTCCGCGTGATATTAAAAGATCATAATAAAAACGAGGTACATGGGTAGGCAATGTAATATCTACGTTTATACAAATATTAAAAATAATTACGACGTCATATCACAACAAATGGTATTAAAACAGATTAAAGAGTACTTGTGCGATACCAAGAGTTAATCTAATTCCATATTTACCTTTTTATCAACATTGAATCGCCAGTGCTCGATAGAGTTTACTCGTTGCATTAAAGGGGAGTAAAAGTGGCATCCAACGGATCAATCTTTCATAAAACTTTTCTCTGAAATGAGCGTATCGAATCGTTTCACGAAGTGTAGGCGATAAGGAAGGTCCTGACACCCATGAAATATATAAACCAATTTTAAAGTGTCTATTAATAAACTTTTTAAAATTGAAATTTCACGGGTGTCGGAACCTTCCCCGTAGCCTCCCCATTCACGTTGTAAAGTTTAAAACGATTCGATGCACCCAGTTCGAAGAAGATCTTCATAAACAAAACCTCGCGTCATTTTAACTACGGGAAAAGTTTCCGAACGAAAAAATTCCCGTTCTTTTTTCTTAAAACGTACATTGACTATAGCAAACTCGAGGCTGAAATTTCCGTCGGCAAGCTAGACGGTCAAAGGAGCATTTAAAGGTCCAACCAAGAGAGATAATTTCGACTCGAGGTCCTCGTTAAACAACGCCCGGGCCGGAAATATTTACGCACCCGAACGTTACCGGGAGGATTCGCTTTCGCCGCGGGCGCGGCTTCGTTTTCACCGATCGGTTTATGGAAATTCCGAGTCGCGATTACCGCGACCGGAGGCAGACGCGTAAACCCGAGAATTCGAAATCAGGACGTTCGTCGAGCGTCCGCATTATCCGGCTATATAAGCCCGTTAACGTCGTAGCGGTTAAAATTCGATCTCGACTCGAACGACCGGCAATGAACGCGGGCCTCGCGGGTAAACAGTGCCGAGACCCCCGCGGCTAGTAAGGCGAAATCCAAGGAAAGGCCGCTTTGGTTCTCGATCGCGATTCCTAATCGGCGATCGCGACGTCTGGCGGCGCGAATGGCCGCGTGGGCCGCAGCGGACGCGCGTCCGGCACCGGCGCTTGGCGGGAACCGAGTGGGACCGAGGAGAGCCGAGCGGGAGTATAAAAGTACGGGGAGCGCGGCGGCGCGGCGGCGCGGCGCGCATGCGCGCGGCGCCCTGCCGCGCGCCGGCCCCGTTGACGGATGGGATATGGCGCGCGCACTCGTCGATCCGAATCAGTCCGCGTCGCACCCGCGAGCGGTAAGGTCGTCGTGCGGGATCGCTCGACGTACGGCGCGACTGGAGGGACGGCCGATCGCCGGCGTCTCTCGCGGTGATATAAAAACGCGTATTTCCGGTGAATAGGTGCGTAGCCGTTCCTCGACGCCGACAGGGGAGATTTGCTACGGGAGTGACGAACCTCGGAGCAGTGACCGGTGACCGTGGACTGCCAGTGGGAGCTACGCGGACGTGGTTGGAAGGTAGTGCGTGATTCTTCTCCAGGGAGTCGGGAATGAGCTCTCGCCCCTTCGGAGCGCCGACTCGGGGGTGACTCGCGGCGTCGGCGTCTCGACGAGGAGCCGGCCAGGGCGTCGAGCGGGCGACCCGTGGGATATCATGTGCGGACGCGGCGCCGACGACACCTGACCTTCGTCCCGGCGGCCGATGACAAACGTCAACAGGATCAGGGTGGTCGTCCTCGGCGGCCCCAGGGTCGGCAAGTCCGGTGAGTGGCGCTTAGAACGTTTATTTCGTTTCCGGTATCGCGGGCCCGCTCCACATTTTCGTCGTACTCATGAACTTTAAGGTGATATGAAAGTGTGATGCATACATAAGAAAAAGTGAGAATATTTATAAAACTTTTCTCCAAACTGGGTGCACCGAATTATCTGAAACTTTAACGCGTGATTATGGGGGCCCTGAGGAATAATGCGCTGCTCGTGAAATTTCTTTTGTGGAAAAAAAAAATGTATTTACCTCGGACAAGAACCAAGAGAAGGTGTTTTTTTTTTTAAATTAAATTTCACGAGCAGCACGTTCTTCTTTAGAGCCTCCATAATCATGTATTACAGTTTTAGATAATTTGGCGCACCTTGTTTGGGGAAAAGTTTTATAAATATTTTGACTTTTTGGTATGGATATATCACACTTCCATATCACCTTAAGCCTGCGACTAGAAGAAATGGGAATATCTATTATCAATGTCGAAAAAGGACCTCGATATTATAGATACTACCCTTCGTTGTGCTATCTCGAAACCCATTTAAGGCCTACAATACGAGGTTTCGGTAGGATCAAAATTTGGGTTCCGGTACATTTCTGAATTTTCATAGAAATTCGCCCGAGGGTTCCAGGAATCGATAGAGAATCGGAGGGGAAGGGTTGCACCCAGGCGATGTCGTCCTACGATGATGCATTTTGAGTAGATTTCTGAACTTTCATAGAAATTCGCCCTATTGTTCGAGGAGTCGATAAATAATCAGAGGAAAGACTGGAACACCCAGGCGATGTCACCCTACGATGATGCATTTTTAGTAGATTTCCAAACTTTCATAGAAATTCGCCCTATTGTTCGCGGGATCGATAAATAATTGGAGGAAAGGCTGGAACACCCAAGCGATGTCATCCTACGATGATGCATTTTTAGTAGATTTCCAAACTTTCATATAAATTCGCCCTATTGTTCGCGGGGTCGATAAACAATCGAAGGGGAAGGGTTGGAACACCCGGGCGATGTTATCCTATGGTGCTGCATTTTGAGTAGATTTCTGAGCTTATATAGAAATTCGCCCTATTGTTCGAGGAGTCGACAAATAATCAGAGGAAAGACTGGAACACCCAAGTAATGTCATCCTACGATGATGCATTTTTAGTAGATTTCCGAACTTTCATAGAAATTCGTCCTATTGTTCGAGAAGTCGATAAATAATCGGAGGAAAAACTGGAACACCCAGGCGATGTCATCCTACGATGATGCATTTTGAGTAAATTTCTGAGCTTATATAGAAATTCGCCCTATTGTTCGAGGAGTCGATAGAGAATCGGAGGAAGGGTTGGAACACCCGGGCGATGTTATCCTATGGTGTTGCATTTAGTAAAGGACGAGGCGTACCAAGGTACCGATGAGTAGGCTCGCACCATTTGAATTTCTATGGGAGATTCCTGCGCGGTGCAAGGTCGACTTTAATGCAAGGGCCGCCGAGACGGATACCACGGTGCACCGCGTACATACCTTAACGCGATAATCGCACGCCGGAGGAGCAACCTAGGCCAACCCCGAAGTCGTGCGGACCGGACTGGCGCCTCCGCCTGCCTTCTCTTTGATACGATCTATGGAAAGTTGTAGACACCGACCGAGCTTCCGACGATTTTCCAACTACCCGATGTTGGAATTCACCACCCGAGTCGGGATCGTCGGTCTCCGGTGAACCTTCGAAGCCTCGGTTCTCTTGATCCCTTGGTTCGCCGACAGATGTTTCATCCTCCTTTAGTCAACTAAATCGGCTGCAATAGGATCTCATCGCACCGAGAAAAAAGATTTATTGACTTAAAATAATTTATATCGGAATAATATATATCATTATAAATAATATATATCGTTGGCGTATCCAGTAGACTCCCTTATAACGCGGTTAATATGTTACGCTTTATATGAATTCGTGTTGTAGGAAATCGTGCTGTATGAGGATTTTTTGTATGTATAACGCGCGTAATGTGTTTCGTTGTTCGGCACGTTGTATGAAGAATCGAAGTTATATGAAAAGTGGTCGCAATATCTTTGGTGCGTTATAGGACTTCCCGTTGTATGGAGATATCTCTTGTATGATGCGCATAATGTGTTTTGTTGTTTGGCATGTTGTATGAAGAATCGAAGTTATATGAAAAGTGGTCGCAATATCTTTGGCGAGTTATAGGAGTACCCGTTGTACGGGAATTTTTATTGTATAACGCGCGTAATGTGTTTTGTTGTTTGGCACGTTGTATGAAGAATCGTGTTATATGAAAAGTGGTCGCAATATCTTTGGCGAGTTATAGAAATACCCGTTGTACAGAAATTTTTATTGTATAACGCGCATAATGTGATTTGTTGTTTGGCATGTTGTATGAAGAATCGCGTTATATGAAAAGTGAGCCGATAGAAATTTCAATCTCATTTGGCCAAGTAAATTTGCCGCAACTGGGAATCGCGGTTTTATTCTATCCCGTGTAGCCTAAATATTGATGAAGAAAATTGGTTCGAGTCTTGCAGTCTCGATTTTAGTCCGGCATTTTCTGCAAGATTCGAGCTGACTACTCGAGTCGACATTATCGATCTCGGTTGAACCTCTGAAGCCAATATCTCTTAATAATTAATATGGAACTCTATTCCTGGAGCTAGGAATAAAGGGCAAGACCTCGTGGACGAAGTGATTCTCGATTGATTATTTAAACATCTTTTTTTCGTTTCGACCTCGACCCTTCGATGTAGGGGCATAGGATCGAAGGGGCATTCTTCAAATGAGGTAGATTTCATTTACTGCCTTAAATTCTCGACTCATACTCAAAATTCGAGGAATAATTCTCTGTCTTGTGCGCCAATCGGCCGCGTTTTGGCACCAGATTTGATCGCAAGTTTACCTTGAAAAAGCGGAATTAGCGAGTGGGTGCAATGAGTAATATTCGGTTTTGCGTAGAGGACTATTATCGCGAAATTCAAATGAGATAGATTTCATTGACTGCCTTAAATTCCCTATCTTAAATTTTCGATTCATACTTCAAGTATGAGGATTAATTCGCTGTCTTGTGCGCCAATCGGCCGCGTTTTGGCATCAGATTCGATCGCAAATTTACCTTGAAAAAGGGGGATTAGCGAGTGGGTGCAATGAGTAATATTCGGTTTTGCGTAGAAGACTATTATCACGAGTTATTTTCAGGTGCGTAAAGCTGGCACCCCCACCTTTACAAAATTCAAATTTCTTTGTCTTAACATTTTGTGCTCTTTATGTGCTAATTATGTGCTACATTCGCAAATTTTGTGCTAACTCGGTTTTTGAAAAAAAATTCAATTTTTCTGTGGGGGTGCTGGGTACTAATAAAGCTAGCACCCCCACCATTCAAAAATGTGTTTAAATAATCAAAAATAGGTAAAAATTTATCAGCAAATTATGTGCTCTCCGAAAATCATATTCATAAATTAACATTTCCACCCTTAAGTTCGAAAAACCACCCCCATTCAAAAATCCACAAGAGGTAACTACCCGATGGCGAGGAAAAGGTTGAAACTTTTTATACTTAAATTATTCCCAGAATTATGTGCTATCAGAATATCATAGCGCCGAATTTTGTGCTCAACCCCCAACGTCCCAAATCCACCCCCATCCAAAATTCCACAAGAGGTAACTACCCGATGGCGTGGATAAAATTGAAACTTCTTATACTTAAATTACTCCCGGAATTGTGTGCTATTCGAATATCATGGCGCCGAATTTTGTGCTCAACCCCCAAAGTCTCAAACCCACCCCCATAAAAAATTCCACAAGAGGTAACTACCCGACGGCATGGAAAAAATTGAAACTTCTTATACTTAAATTACTCCCAGAATTATGTGCTAATCGAATATCATAGCGCCGAATTTTGTGCTCAGCCCCCAACGTCTCAAACCCACTCCCATAAAAAAATTCACAAGAGGTAACTACCCGACGGCATGGAAAAAATTGAGACTTTATATACTTAAATTACTCCCAGAATTATGTGCTTTCCGAATATCGTAGCGTTGAATTTTGTGCTCAACCCCCAAGGTCCCAAACCCACCCCCATACAAAAATCCACAGGAGGTAACTACCCGATGGCGCGAAGAAAATTGAAACTTTATATACTGAAATTACTCCCAGAATTATGTGCTATCAGAATATCATAGCGCCGAATTTTGTGCTC
>NW_019395152.1:11784-15683 GCF_000612105.2 Orussus abietinus | reverse complement strand
TTGATTATTTTATTATTACATCAAAGTTATGTTGTGCACCATTTCCTACAAGAAATTGACAATTCCCTTGTAATGGCTTTACTACATGCCAGGAATTTATTCGCCTTTCAATGAAGAGATTCGCACCATATAAAATTTATGCTTCTGCCCTTAAAGGATTAGAACACTTGAAATTCTCGAAAATAAATCCATCCAACAGTATATAAATAGAACTGCCAGTAAGAAAAGAAAGCTAAAACTGCCATTCCAGATTTTGCTGAACGGAAACTAAGAATTGTAGAGAGAATCTGTGTAAGTCGCTACTCTCGCATTTGATCTGCAGTCTTCTAGTAGACGCCATACCCTTCGTTGTTGTTCGTCAACCTAAAACCTTATACGAAGCTTTTTAAGCTGCATTAGAAACCAAGAAGATCCGTCAAGAAAGGAGAGTCTTAGGGAGTCTCCAGGAAGAAAAGATTATAGAGACCATAGTTACAGAATTACAGGAATCCTCATAGAGAATCACAATATGACCTATTCGAAAGAAGTATCCGAAAGTACGTTAGTTATCTTCATTCGCCCCATTCATATAACCGATATTCGAGGCATTCGTACGAATACTCGCTCTATGACTGGAACTTTAGTCCCGGACTGGACCACGTGCAAGGTTTGTCACGTCAGCAGCAACCATTATCGTATTCTGAAGACGAGTTCGCAGAAGTCCTTGCAAAGCTCGTTCTCCAACTAAGATCTAGATCGCCTACATCACGGTATTCATTGAATGACCGTGAAACAAATACACTTTACACACTGGTTAATGTGATAGTTCAACAATTTCTACCTCGTCCGCATCCATAACCCCGAAACGATAATCAAACATATTTTAGGCCCACGCGTTCAAGGAGTCTCATTTCTGACTCTCAACCCCAATCAGAAAGGAAATCTGTAACTTTAGGCTGGCTCCTATTTACTCTAGGCAAGCATTTTTTTTCGTGCTACCCCCCAATTTTGTTCCGTTTGACGTAGAAATAATTCATGTAAAAGTTGTGCTTAAACGGAAAAGGTGTCCCTGGGCCCTTGGAAATTGGAAAAACCGTCAAATTAAAGAAAAAATCAATTTTATTCGTTTGTCTTGCAAAATATTAATTACACGTAAAAAAGCTTTATACAAAAATTGTAGATCTGTTAAAAATACACATGTTATTATGTACAACTTTTTCACTTATGATTAACTGTTTTTGAGAAAAATGCGAAAAAGTATGTCAAGAATAATGCTACTCTTAGTATTCTAGTACAGGATAATACCCTATAAAAACACGTCCGTGTAAAAATACCTCGCCAAGTACATGGTCGTTGTTGGCGCCTGACTAACTCCCCACCTGCCTGCTCTCGATCGGCCTCCTCCAAATTTGATATTTGAGAAGAAGGCCAGTTGCCATTATGTAGTTCTCGTCCCCCGTTCGTTCCTCGTTTGATTACATACGTGCTACGTTGATAATTGTAATATCCTGTCTCCGTCCAACCAATTAAGGACGGCCCTCGATGGAGGGAATAAGGAACAGAAATATAACTTCCAAGGGAAATAAATTAAGGAACCGCACGCAGCCAGTCTCCTACAGTTGTTGGGAGTTCGAGGAAGCCCCGATTTCCTGGCCACGTGTCGGACCGGAGGGCAGGAGCCCACCTGCGACATCCCATGAGCAGCCGACACCGGCGAGGCCGTCGCCTCTGTGTCCCTGAGGAACAAGCCGTACCAAAAAGGACCAAGACGAAAGAACCAATTGGCGCCTCGGGGATCAATGGGACCAATCGAAGGCGATCACTCGACGGAGGAACGCCTGGGGTCATGACATAAATCGAGCCCCAGGTCACCCGGGACCATGATCCAGGACCAGAACCACCAGGACCTATCATCCTCAGCGTGGAACACGCCAACGGGACCGGTTGGGCCCTCGCAGGTGCCATGATCCCTGGTCCTCGCGATCAGCACGAACTGGCCGCGCGCCGACCGAGAACCTTTGTCTAAACGGTTCAACGTGCTAATTTGACAACGAAAAATCAAAATAGGCCAATAGGACAACACGGAAGCTCCCAAATCCAGAGGAGGAGGAAGCCTATAAAAGCAGGCGCGAACCGTAACCCGGCCTTCTTCGTTCAGTAATTTTTAAGTCGATTACGAGCGTAAAGGAAGTGTCTCCAGTCGCATCATTTTCCTGCCACCCTGATCAGGGAAATCGCCTACCGGGACTCCGGAAACTGCCAGGCGGGTCCGACGGAAATTGAACCGGAGCCGATAAGCCCGAGAAGCTCTTAAAGTAACAGGGGGCCGAGCTCATACCGTAAGTAGAACCTCCTCCCTCCATCCAGTAACGTCGCGAATTGTAACAGTTTTCTATGAAGTACTCCTCTTCTTTTTTCCTCCTCTTTTCCAATTTCTTCTTGGTTAGCGAATTGTGACAGTTTTCTATGAAGTACTCCTCTCTTTATTTCCTAATCGCGCTAATCGCGCGGGATGATTGGTGGCCGCACCTTTCACATTCACGCAGGGTGATGAAGCAGATGATCTCTTGGGCGTATCACGCGGGGTAACCGGACTCTCTCCCTTTTCTTCCGGATCGGAGTCGGTAAGGCTGAACGAATTCCGCAAGATTCCGGGGAACGAGTTGAGGAAGCGGTGCGGGGCCCCGGGAAACCTGCACCATACCCAATAATTGGCCATTATTTTATGCGACCGCGCGGCAAAGCGTAGGATGTTTCACTTCAGGGTTGAATACTAAACAAAAGTAAAAGTAGTTAGAAATCCCTCGTACAGCCCCGGATTGTGTAATCCGGAAACGGCGTGTCCTTTTGAATGCCTGCGTAAGTCCCATTGTATTTTGGGTAGTATAGATTTTCCTTAGAAGTCGTGAAAATCTCGAGTTCGGGGACCGACGGACAAAGAAGCCGAGAGACGGCCAGAGGTCCGTCCGTGTCAACAGTTGCGTACGCGCAACTTTCTCTCCCTTCCATCTCGTAACCTCGCGAATTATGTATTTCAACTTTTACATTTCCTTGTTTGGAGAAAAATCCAATAAGTTTCACTCTTAGGTCATGATTCATCTCGTCTGAATTCTGATTACCCAAATATTATTCTCTTACCATGGAGATCGCGATGTTTCCTTATTAGATATAACGAACAAGGAACACTAGGTAGGTATCCGCTTCCGATTTTGATGAAACTTATATATGTTATAGAGGACTCAAAACTAACAAGGGAACATTCCCAAGTGTCCACCTCCGATCTTATTGAGTTTCATATATGTTGAAGAACACAAAAATCTAAAAGACACGTGTTACTTTATATCTGCAATGCTTCACAATTAAGGGGTGAAACAACCCCCCAAAGTTTAGCGAAAAATCGATTTTTCGTAGGAGCAGTGGAAGGATTTCGACGAAATCTTGCATAAACGTATTCTGTATACGGACGGTGGCAACACAATATTGTTCAGCAATGTTGCACCCCCTCAAGGAGGTGAACTACCCTTCAGGTTACATTTTTTGTAATATCCATTAAACAAGCACTCCTACTTAAGTTCCACTTATGCGATGTAATTGCTCGCAAAAAATTAAGAAATACGTGTTTTTTGCTTTTTGCCAATAAACATTTACACATCGGTTGTAAACAATGAATGTAGGTGGGATTAGGGTATATCCCGACTATCTTTATTGGGTTACATCGTGACCAATTCATCGTACATACGTCGTGTCAACGTTGTAATTCTTCAAAATGTCATTGATTTTCATAACATGCAATTATTTATAAATAAATGAAAAAATAGTTTCAGAGGCTAAAATTGTTTCGCAACGGATTCGACGATGCAGTCATCACCCGTTTCCAACTAGTAACACAATCTCCGTGGTGAAACGATAAAATTGGATTT
>NW_019395152.1:0-11579 GCF_000612105.2 Orussus abietinus | reverse complement strand
CAGCATCGAATCCAGTGCAGACTTTATAAGAACGCACGTCGGCATAGACGATTCCATATTTGATTTGATTCAACGTACTATTCCTGTACCTTAGGTATCGAATATCGCTGACTCTATTTTTTCGTAAAAACAGTGAAAATCCAATTTTATCGTTTCACCACGGAGATTGTATTACTAGTTGGAAACGGGTGATGACTGCATCGTCGAATCCATTGCGAAACAATTTTAGCCTCTGAAACTATTTTTTCATTTATTTATAAATAGTTGCATGTCATGAAAATCAATGACATTTTGAAGAATTACCACGTTGACACGACGTATGTACGATGAATTGGTCACGATATGACCCAATAAAGATAGTCGGGATATACCCTAATACCATCTACATTCATTGTTTACAACCGATGTGTAAATGTTTATTGACAAAAAGCAAAAAACACATATTTCTTAATTTTTTACGAGCAATCACATCGCGTAAGTGGAACTTAAGTAGGAGTGCTTGTTTAATGGATGTTACAAAAAATGTCACCTGAAGGGTAGTTCAGCCCCTTGAGGGGATGCAACATTGCTGAACAATATTGTGTTGCCACAGTCCTTATATAGAATACGTTTATGCAAAGTTTCGTCGAAATCCCTCCACTGCTCCTACGAAAAATATTAAAAAAATCGAATTTTCGCTAAACTTTGGGGGATTGTTTCACCCCTTAATTGTGGACCATTGCAGATATAAAGAAACACGTGTCTCTTAGATTTTTGTGTTCTTCAACATATATGAAACTCAGTAAGATCGGATGCGAACACTTGGAAATGTTTCCTGGTAAGTGATTCGTATTTTTTTTTGTCGGCTCATACGCGGGCGTAGGGGGTGAAACTACCCTCTGAAGTTGACCACCTTCCGGGGGTATTTTTTAATCGCACACATAAACAGAATGTTTGGACAAATGTTTTACAGTATAAAAGGAAGCTCGCGAAGAATTATGAAAACGAAAATTCAAATCGTCTCCGCGGAGTGAAATTTGGTGGTTGACTAGCCCCGTGAAGTCATTTTTCTAATAGAAAAAAAAAAGATTGCTCAGAATTTTATGGAATTACTTAGATTTAAAAGAGCATGAAAAAATACGAAATACGTTTTTTGAATTTTTGTTCAATCGTAATTTCGAAGCAAAAAAATCGATTTTCTCTAATTTGTTTATTTCGGCATCTTTCGCTGTATAAAGCAAAGATTGAGGGGAATAATGGGAAAAACAATTGAAATCGTCCCCGGGGGTTAAATTTTGGGGGTAAAGTACACCCGCGATGTGTTATATTTCTAATAAAAAAAAAACATGCTCAGAATTTTATGGAATTATTTAAATTTGAAAGAACATGGACAAATACAGAGTATCGTTTTTGGATCTTTTGTGTAATCAAAATTTCGCCAGTGGTCGATAGTTGTGTATAATATAATGAATTGAAAGTAGCATGTAAATAAGATGACCTCGCAACCTCGAAGTTTATATCGTGTTTAAGGAGAGTTTACTGAAGACGTATGATAATAACATTTTTCTTGACGATGCAAACCCACATCCGAACAGTATGTGGGACTTATAAAAATATCGACCCATATGTCACTTGTCTCTTATTTAAAAATAACATCACGATGATAAATATGCACGGCTTACACTACTGGTGTTTTTCGTTCTCATTCCTCGTGCAATCACAATCAGTCCACAAATATCCGTCAAGGAAAACAGTCTCTCGGTGGGTGTCGTGTTTTTATGCCCGTATCATGATGAAAGTTAATCCAATCAACGTTATCAGACTTCTCATGACAACATTTAAAGTTCTTAATCTTGCTGAAACGCCTGTGAACAATGAGGAACGCGAATTAGCGGACAGCTTCCAAAGGATATTACTTCAATCCATGGAGGAATACAATGGCCTTAAAATTATTGAAGAAATATCTCTGGATTTTCAAGAGCCTTATAAATATACAGAAATGATGTCGATTGAAGATAAAGCAATCCCACCACATGATAAAGAATCATCTGAAAATTGTTCGGAAGATGTGGAACCCATTGACTTTGTTACGTAGACACCCTGCGTACCCTAACGCATAGAAAACCCCATTTTCCCATCACCGGAGCTAGCCATGGAAATCCGAATACAGGAACGCGATTAGGAAGCTCTTGCGAAAGGATCCAACAAGTTCATCGGCCAGACGGCTCCAAAAGTCATCGATCGACCCGGGGCGAACAACCTGATGACTACGCAACGCATCAGCACGACCCAAAAACGCCACCCTCACCTGGGCCCTAGGAAACCCCCACCAATTGGAACACCCTGCTAATAAAACCAAGAGTCAGATTGAAACGGCATGTCATTGTCAGTCATAATGCTAGTCATACGTCAGCCTTAGTGTTAGAAGTCACACGACTTTAGTGTCATATCACCAAACTTCAAGTGGAGCCCCTGATCCCTGGTACTCCGTTCCTAGCGAGTCAGAGACCGAGATCGCCGGACTCCCTGTCAAGGACCACTATCTTGCGAGTTGCAGTAGTGCCATCCGGTACTCCAGCGATCCAACCACCGAGTCAGGACCAGACGGCGGCACTGCGACTTCCGTTGGACGGGAGGCTTCTAGGAAACCTCCAACCCTAGGGCACGCCACGGGACGAAGGTGTTCACGCACAGTCATCCGGCTGGGTCGACCAAAAGAGACTGTCACCGAATCCGGCCGCTGATCAAGCCTGGTAGAGGATCCTTCGCAAACTCGGCGCATCCTCATTTCATTTCAGATTATTTCTTAACCCCTCATTTCCGACCGAATTCTAACCATTATCGCGATTTCCACGCCCTGCTCCGGTCAACCGGATAGATTAAGAATCCATCAACTTCCGTTGAACAGCTGAGCTTGAAATCTCAGCATCGCGAGACAGAATCATGCGTATACCGCCATTAAGCAGTAAAGAATTCCCGTATCAGCACTCCGGCGTCCAGTAACCTACCGCCGCTAAAGTGCGCTATCGCAACACCCAAACCGCAGCGACGCGGAAGTATATTAACCCAGAGAAAATTAGGTCAAGACACCTCGGGTGCCCTCCCAGCTGATTGTAATTTAGACCTCACGGACGAATAAATGAAACTATCCTAATACACTAGCCACATTGTCATTCGTTCGCACCCCTTTTTTGTCCTCACTCCCCTAGATCCCACCAGAGGAATTAGTCTAGCCGCTCGGATCGATCTCCTCACAAAATTAAAATACTCCTTACCCGCAAGATTCGAGTAATCTCTATCCGAATTACCCCGGCCTCGCATCCGCTCGGCCACCCCGTAACAACTTTGACTATAAACAGAGAGCACTTGAATTCTGGAGAAGTGGAAAAACGAAGGAAAATCTTTCTATAAAAACTGTTGCACATCGATTTAAAACGGTAAAATCGAGTCGACAGCGACGACGCTGGGCGCACCAAATAAATAAAGGAGGGACATATATGGAGAAGTTGAAACTTATTTCGGAGTACACATTGAAAAGTATGAAAGATATTGTAGATGCGGGATTAATCGTTCAAGATACTGACCTGCGAAGGTGGACTCTGCAAGCGCGGAAAGATATTGCATTTCAAGACGCGAGTTTTACGGCTTCGCCCTGGTGGCTGCATTATTTTAAAAAGGCACACTGTATTACATCCCGGAAGATTAACAAATTCATTACGCGGAAAACATTGGAGAATCGAGAAGCTTTACAAAAGCAATTAGATGGATTTCCCCAGAAAGTTCAGCCTTATTTTGCTACATATGACCCAGAAAACATATATAACTCTGATCAAAGTGGATTTCAATTAGAGTTTCATTCAGGGCGATCGTTAGCTGATGAAAGTACTAAACGAGTCGTGTGTGACGTACTATCGATTACCTCAATGACGCATAGTTATACGATACGACCAACGATTCGGCTGATGGGAAGTTGTTATCACCTCTTTTTCTGGTTTTAAAGGTACCTTCTGGAACTTTCGGCCCAATGGCGGAGCAGAATCTCTATAGACCTTCCAATGTTTTCGTCACTCCTTCAAAATCAGGGAACTTACTTCACGAACGATAGTATTCAAGCCATAGGAGCACATAACATTTTCCATACAATAATTACGATTCTTATGAAATACTTGATTTTTCAGAGCATTTCAAAACCTGGTTGAAGGACGTATTTTTCCCAAACGTGGGGCCTAAAAGTCTACTGTTAACAGATTCGTGGAGCGGGCACTGTCCTCAAGCGGTACAATAAGCAACTCCTCCAAATAAAGAATTATTAACTATGTTGATACCAAAGGGTACCACTGGAAAAATTCAACTCCTTGATATATATGGTTTTAGAATATAGAAAAATTATGTCCGTCATTTTTCGAATTCTGTTGTACTTCTTGACTATAATATTAATTTACATTTAAGGAATAATATAATAAAGTTACAGTCTTTAGTCAATCAACTATCATTACCAAGGTATCAAAATTTATTTCGTTATGCTTGGTTTCAGAGTGGTTATATCGTTAAAAAACCGGATGAGTTTGAAAATCCTGTCGATTTTGCATTTGAGCAATCTTCCTCATCCATATTATGACATTGAAGGCTGTTCCAATGTTGCAGTGGTAAGATGCGCATGGTGCAAAAAATCACTTTGTTTGCAACATTTTTTTATGAATACCATTTCTGTACGAATTACGATCCTTAATATTATTAAATTTGCATATTGAGTGTAAAGAATGTTAAGTTAAATAAAAACATAGTATGTCGAAAAAATTAATGATCTGACTTCAGTAATAATGGTAATGTCTATTCGGAATCCTATCATCCAGTGATTATTGTTATCATTGTTCTATTTCGATATGAAGTTTTCATTGAATTCTTACAATGTTAGGAACGTTATGATGACGATTCATTGAGAAAAAATGCATAAGGGGCGAATAGGTAACCAAGATTTCGTAATTTAACAAATATTGATTCCACAAAAGTTCCAAAACCGATACTTTGTATTTTTTTCATGCTCTTTCAAATCGAAACAATTCCATCTAATTCTGAGCAATCATTTTTTTTATTAGAAAAATGACCGCGGGGGTTGTTTACCGCCCAAATTTCCCCCCCCCCCCCCCCAGGGACGATTTTAATTTTAATTTTCACACATTGAACATTAAATTCTGGTGAAAGAAATTATTCTACCACCGAAAAGGAATGCCTCGCATAATCTACGCAGTGGCATATTTTCGATCCTAACTCTACGGACGGAAATTCGATTTGGTAACAGACCATGGACCTCTCGTATGGCTACAGTGAAAGTCCTTAATTCACGATTGATGTGTTGACAATTAAATTTTGCGAACTTCGAATACTCTGTCGTATACAAATCAGGAAAAACGAATTTGAACGCAGACGCTCTATCTAGAAATCCAGTCGTTTCCTCTCTAGTTAATCTTTTCCGTCGAAATTATCACCATGATTATAATGACTAGCGATTCATCTAAAACTGACACGGATAATATCGAACTCCGTCCAAACATTCGTAGAAGCAGGAAATATCCCTACAGGCGATCAACGATCAGTTCATTATCAATTCTACCCTCCGATAAAGACTCTGGATATAAACCATCTCAGCATACCGTACGTCAGCCTGTCTCATCCTCCACACGACCACGTAGACAACTAGCACCCATAACCAACAAGGGGTCAAGTTCCAGCGTTATCGAAACAAAAGCCGAGGATGGCGATAACAAACCTCGGTTTGAAAAATTCAAAGAGAAGTAAAAATTCAGGAATTTTTTTAAATTTGCTCGGCTCCGACCACTAGTACCTACGTGAAGACTTTAAAGTCTTTCAGCATTCTCAGAATCGTGGTTCTGTTATCATCGTCGTCGCCCCAGTCACAGATTACGAGGAAGTGGAGGAATGCGAGGAAGTCGCGAAGCGGCCAGAGGGCCGTCCCTGTCAAACGTTGTGTGAGCGCAAACGTGTGCAAACGTGTCTGCATCGCGTAATGTGGAGCGAGTCCCGCGGTGCAAGATGTATGTTTTCCCGAAATTCCGTGTTTAATATTTTGTATTCCCTCATCGGGCGAAAATCGTGACGAATTTCAACCTTCGACCGTAATTTGGATCTAGCTTCAGAATTTTCAGATTAACAATATCTCCACAATTTCTAAGTTCCTCGTCAAATATCGTATGTAAATTTCGGAATCAGAAATTTAACCAGGAGATTGATTTAGGTTGTAGAGCTCAGACAATGTAAGATGTAGTTGCTGAAAACTATATTACAATTATTTACAGAGTCTTACGCACTAAACATAACCATAAACCTACAGTTTAACACCTACCTAAATCAATACAATTGTCGTTAATTTGCAAAAGTTATTGACGATCGGATGTATCTTAGTTAGACTTATCACGATGTTTACAGCTCGGAGCCAACTAATGTACTGCCCTCTCCGTTGAGGAGTAACTCATGTGTTGGTCGCCCGATCGCTAGTGTCGCGCGACTAAGTTTTGGCGCTAAGCGTTTAACACTTACACGTATTTTTCTTTACTAGGACATCTCTTTCATTTTAAGTCTCTAAGACCCGCCCTTATCTCCTACCTCGCGCTCTGCTATATGTGCGATATTCCCGTGTCAAATAGTTTGTCGAATTGTTCCCACGTGCACCTTGAAGTTCGATATTGCCTTCCACACGCTTTTCTTACGTTGAATTGTCACATTTAGTATTGCAATCGGCCGGGGGGGGGCAGGCAGATGAGAGCACGAGACGTGAAAATTCAAATTAAATGGAGAAACTTAATTTATCCAAGTCCTTAAATCTACCTTACGCTACCTTACTATCACCCCGGACTCGGCGGCGGTCGGGCTGTGATGAATCGGACCACGTGGCGTGGCAGAATGGCTGCCGCGTGATTGGGAACGTCTCGGCAGGTTTGGCGTGCTGGCGAGCGTGGAGGACAGGCACTTGCCGCATCGGTGGTCAGGGCGGGCCCTAGGTCTCTCTCTCCGTCGGTGATCTCTCGGGATTCCTTCCTTCGGCGGCGTTCTGGAGTTTTGTGGGGGCACACATGGGAGCGTCATACTGTTGCGAGAGCTCTGGTGGAAAAGCGTTTGCGCCTCCTCATCGAGTGCTTTTGCTGTGCACAGGCGCCGCTCGGCCGGCGCAATGGCGCGCTGTTCAAGTCGGGTGCCGAGATCACCCGTCAGAGTATATATTCGTTTCCCATTGCAAAGATCTTAGGGCCGACCGTTTCGTGTATCCTATAAAAGTCGTCCCTCTTGTGGATAGATTCGATTAAGTTTCTTTTGCGTATTTGCTGTTTCTCAGTTTCCCTGATGGACCGCTTAGAACAACTTCGGTTCTCATATCTCGTATAATAAATTTTACGGTTCCTGGCCTCATTAATATTTTAATATTACAGCCGCCGAATCACGCGTTTCCTTATCAAAGTTCCTGCAGAGAGTCCGATTGATATATCCATTCTGGAATTTGTTCCAAGTCTCTCACGTAAACTATCCCCTTTAAGATCTCTAGTCTCCAGATATGAAGTTCTCGATGCGTCACGTTTAGCAAAAGTTCCTCGCGCGTTCCGTGGCAGTCTTCCCGACGGAAATACATTGCCTGCCGAGCAGTATATCATCCTGAACGCCCTTGATGCCCCCAATATTAATTAATCGCACCTGTCCGGCGAACTGACAAGGAAACATTCCCAAGTGTCCTACCCCGATTTCGATAATTTGTATATATTGTGACGTAGATTTCCCGCCCGAGGGATACCTTTTGTTCACAAAAGGGCCCGAAATCCCAATGTACTTAACCTCTGGCCTGGCTCGCACTCACCCCCGAGCACACACACGCTAATTAATTACCGGTTGGGCGCCAGGCGTCCTAAGACGCCGAATTTCAAGGAACCTTCGGCCTCCCTTCTCTTAGGACTCGGTCTCTCCGCGAGAGCGGAGCCGGAAGGCAAGGGCGAAGGGTTTATCCCCGGCTTCTCCGAGGCCCGTCCTCGGAGAAGACTTCCCCAAATTGCGTGTCTCCTCCAAAGGGCCTCGTGGACAGGGCGAAGAGCCAGCTAGCCCAGATGGGTTGGCCACCGAAATGGCCGTGGAGAGGGGCGAGGTAAGGGCACTTAACTTCCGTGATTTTAACTAGTTCGGAAGGGACCCGATTTCCTTCCGCTAAATGAGAAAAGAGGTTTGCCTTAGTAAATAAAAGAAAATAAACTGTAAATTAAAGAGCTAATCACAATTCGATTTATTCACCCGAGAGATTTTGGTTTTGAAATGAAATAGACAAAATCGATTTTAACAATGAGCCGAATGGCTACAACCCGATAATTATTCGGTGAGGAAAAAAACTTCAAAAGGGCTTTTTCCAATGTTATAAAAAAAAAAGACATTTAACAAATTGCCGAAAGGCATAAACCCGACATGAATTCGGATAGATAACACGCGCAACGCCTGCGCGTCGGCAAGAGATCAAATAATTCTCGATGGAATCGCCGGAACAGAAAGCATTATAAAACAAATAAATATTGAAAATTAAGGAAGGTAAGGGAATATACGGTAACAAACGGAAGAATGGACGCTCGCCACCTATATAAAAGGGGGCTACAAAATCAAAGTTCTAAGATGAGGCGGCCGAGAAATAATCCTATCACATGCAACAAATCAAGGCAATAATTGGCAAATTAATAATTGTAAAATCGAGTTTCGGACGATATAATGTTCGGCCGGAAATTCTCTTCCATCGGGAAGACTGTAGCTGAACGTGAGAAACTTTCGCTAAATGTAACGCGGCGAGAACTTAGAATTTTAAGAGTCACGATCTTAAAGGAGATAGCTCGCGTGAGAGACTTAGAACAAATTCACGACAGGTATGTGTTTTGAGCTCTCCATAGGAACTTAAATAAAAGACAGACCGGAAATGAAGATATTCTACGCGAGATACAATAATATAAAACGACCAGATAATAAAAATGAGATATGAACTCGAGGGATGTTAAAGGAAAATATACGCGAACCGAACTTGTTCTAAGTGGAACGCCGAAGGGACTTAGAAATATTAATCGGTCCGAAAAGGAACTTAGATCGCAAATAATCGCAAGAGGGACGAACTTTAACCCTTTGCGGCCGAGAGGCGACTCTCAGTCGCCCGAAAGCCTTTATAATGGAAAAGTCTCGTCCGCAAAGGGTTAAACTGAACGTAGAACGGTCGGTTTTCAGATCTTTTCAACGGGAATGAAACCGATAAGGTATGGAAGAGAGGAACTTAGGAAATATTGTCGAAGGGAATATCGCACTTTAAATCGTGCGTGAGGTAGGAAAGCAGAACGATTCTGAGGGACTTAGAATTTTTCCTGGACGTCCTGATAAAGGGAAGATATGGAAAGGAATACGGGAAATGTCTTAAGATTTCCGAAATGTTCCTAGAATAAATCATAGACCCGAGGAATCGAACTTGTTAAGCAAACACTTTACTGAGGAACTATTAACAAAATTATTAAAGAAAATCGTTCCAGAATCGGAAAAGAGACAAACGTTAGTTTCCGAGGACGCGATAAACATAGAAAATCATCGAAAGAGGAGTCTACGGCCGAAAATCGTCGTGATTTTGCCGGACAAGGGAATATGACTGAAAAATTCGAGGGGCATACGACTTTCGCACCGCGGCGTTCGCTCCGCACTATGCGATGCGGAAACGGGCCGTTCGGCCCCGAGAGATGAGGGAAAAGAAAAGCGCGTGCGCAACGAGTGACATGAACAGCCCTCTGACCGCCTCGTGGCTTCTTGGTTCGTGGCACCGCGAACACGAGACTTTAAATTTTCTGCGTTAAATTGGGGGGCTCGGGAAGGAGCTCGCAAGGAAGTGCGGATTTCGGATCAGACGATCCGGGCCGCCGGAGGGAATCTATTTATCCCCAGTTTTCTCTTTTTATTATTATTCATATAACCCTGAAAATTAAATAATCCCGGGGGGGTCTCGCCGCGCGGTCGTCCAAATCGACTAAGTTTTCGCACAAAGGTTCCGGTTTCCCCAGACCCCACACCCGCTCCTCATCCTCCCCGATCGCGCGATCTCGGCGGTCGGCCCTAGGAGGCCCTCGAATGGGCGGAACCCAGAAAAAAGAGGGAATGCGTTGGGATAGGGTCCACCCCGAGTGGCCCAATCTTCCCGAAATTATGCCCGGGCGGTCGACCCGTGCGACCGCGATCCGGCGCGGCCGTTAGTTACCCCGTGCGACTAACCGGTACTTGAAAAGGGAACTAAAGAGGGAGAGATCACCCAAAAAGGCAAACCCGAGACATTACGATTTTAATCGGAGGGAGGAGGAGACTACCCGCGGTGTAGGCCCGGGCCCCGGTTACCTTAAAGCCCTGCGGCTTACCGACCTCGGCTCAGTGTGGCGGTCCTCGGCTGCTCCTCGGCATTGCGGCCTCCGTCGGTGCAGACTCCCGGGCGTAGGCAGACTCAGTGGCTGAGGGGCGGAGGGGCCGAGGACGTTCGCAAAGAAAAATTCGGGATTCAAGAACGACGGGCCGCGTCCGGCGGCCTGTTATGTTCAGGTTCCCCCTCCTTAGGGCAGGTGTCTTCCGCGGTGTCCCATTGGCCTAATTTCTCATGGGTTGGCCCAATTAGCGGCTGACGGGGATCCTCAGTCGGCGCACTCCCGGGATGGGGCGCCGCCGGGGGCCGGCGGCTGCCGGCTCGCGCCGCGGACGAGAATCAGGACCGGCATCTGTGAGAGCCTCCCCCCCTCGGGCCGGTCGATGGATTTTCCCTAGGCTGTCCCTCGAGCTCTGGTAGCTGGTCCCGGTTGACCTGGGGCTCGATCGGGGCCGTGGCCCCAGGTGTCCCTTCCTCGAGGAGGTCGCCCTGGATGTCCTCGGTGGTCCCTGAGGCGCCACTTGATTCAAATCCTCGTGGATCTTTTTGGCCCGTCTGCCGCACCAATCCATGGCCACGGATGGGCTCCTCGGGGACGCAGAGACGCCTTTTCGAGGGTGTCGGCGGTGGTCGGGGCCTCGCAGGTGGGCTCCTGTCCGTCGGTCCGGCGCCTGACCGGAAAGTCGGCACCCTTCCCGCGGGCGGGCATCCTCCCGCCACCAAGGCGAAGTGATGCCCAGCCCTCGCGGGTCCGGCATCCGGCGGCCTCCGCAGGTCCGACCTCTGCGTGGTTCAGGGGCCCGAGGGGAGGAGCAGGTGCCGCCCTTGGTGGAGAGAACTGGCCCTTTGATGCGGTCCCTTAGGACTTCAAAGGAATGTGATTCGTAGAATATAAGACAGTGGAGTTAGCTGTCCTCGCAACTAGTGCGTAGCCGAGTGGTAACGCCGCGCGAGCGAGCAGTATGCAGTGCCAGGTTTTCAACCACTACATGTAAGTAATATTTAATTCTCTCATTTTTAAGAACTACAGTTGCAATGAAAAATACAAACACGGTTACGTTCAGTTTTTATATTAATACAATCTAAATATAAAACAATGTAATACGTCTACACGATTCGTCCAGACATGTGACTCACTTTCGATTTTTCCTTCGCAGTAATATTTCATAACAATCGTTCTTTGATATCA
>NW_019395151.1:2942-16983 GCF_000612105.2 Orussus abietinus | reverse complement strand
AACATTTTCCTATAAAATTCACACGAAATTTCATATCTATAATAAATTTCCATTAATGAAGACTAATAAAATTATAAATTAAAATGTCGCATAATGTAAAAATATTTTTTAATTTATTCAAATGCGATTCATTAAATATCTCGAAACAAGAAATATATGACTTAGACCACTTTCATAATTATGGGCACATATAAGAACTATCATTCATATCCGTGCTTCGGTCCTCGCATGCTCCCCTTGTGAGATTCGTATAATAGGAATATTAATTATGAAATATAGGTAATGCACAGTTTGGGGCCCAAAACCCTTAATAGCAGTTCAATATATGGCTTAAATAACGAATAGCTTGTGCTTTTGCATTGTTTCAAATCGATCAGCATATATAAACCCACTCTGACAATATTGAACTCAGTACTGATCCCATTACATGCCGAAAAGGTTTAGAAATGAGCATCGTGGCGCCATCTAGCGGTGGCAACCACTAAACGGCGGCGGTCTCAAAGTGAACAATGTATACAAAACGCTGTATATATGAAAAAGTCCCCGAATCATACAATAAATATGTAAAATCTTTGAGACCGGTCCCCAAAGGTTAACAAAGACGCCAAAGGTAACTTCCGCTCGAAAAAAAGTCCCCAAATTGTGCGTTCCACATACATATATATATATATATTGTGACGTGTGGATTTTTGGCCACCCGGTCACCTGTTTTGCTGAGGGCCATTCAGCCCTTTTTCGGGACTTTGGAGCAATTTCTGGTCCGACGGTCCCCGGTTTGCGGGGAATCGTTGCGCCGACCGTTTAACAATACAAATTGTTTTAACCATTTTTACAGTTCTTGTTTTTGCGATTGCGAATCCCCGAGAGGCGCCGCTCGGGATACGGATTTTCACCCTTTCTGGTGTTATGTCAAAATTGTAACAATTTATTGCTCCGCACCCAGATCAGCTTACCTGCTGCGCGGATCAACAAACCCCCTTTTAGGCCACGAATCTAATCGTAGAGCCAGGGACTGGGGCGTACAGAGGGTCAGAGCGGAATGAATCAAAGCTAGGGGTTCAAAAGTAACAATTATTTTTTTTTTATAGGGAACAGTTTGAAATTAATCTACAGTTACAAGTACAAATCGCTCAATAGTATGGGGTCGACTTCTTCAACCTCAATTAGGATTATGGTAGCCCATGGAGTTCATAAATACATGTACGCAATAAAATTTCGAATGTCGGAAATTCAAATCGCAGACTTACCTTAGTAAAACCGAAGGGAGATGTCTCCCCAATCTCTTTAACGTGGGGAAGCAGCAGCAAAATTCCGACATAATAGAGAACCAGGATTCGAGAAGTAGGTGGAACAGTCATGAAAATATCGAAACCCGAAAATACTATTAAGAAGGTACTAATCATGTCATATTCTGAGAATAGAATCTAAAGACAAGTTCGCGATCAAATTTCCAAGATAAATATTTAAGAATGGAATTTCAAAATTTTAATGTTCACAGGAAAACTTCTACTCAGGAACAGAATTCAATACCTTGATTCAAGAGTAGAACTAAGAACAAAATTTAGCAATAAATAACAATTTATAAACAACCAAAGTCAAAATCCAAGAATGACAACTCTAAATAAAACCTCAACATCAAAGTTCAAGAATAAAAGGCAAATTTCAGAGAATGAAATTAGAACCGATATTTAATATTAAAATCCAGCGATGAAGTTCAAGAATAGAGGTTAATCACAAAGTTTTCGAATTGAAGTTAAAAGCAAAGTTCGTGTCCAAATTCAGGAGTAAAGGTTAAGAACAGGGCTTAATATCAAAGTGCGGGAGTGAACTGGAAAATAAATCCTTAATACCGTATTTTACCAATCGGGAGTAAATTCTGGGTTGCAAGTTCAAAATCGGGGATAAACATCAGCTTACAAGGGGAAAGGGGCGGGGTAAATATCAGGTTGCAACGGCTAAAAGTTGAAATCAAACATCAAAATTTAAAACGAAGCATCGAATTTCAAAGATAAAGACAGAAAATAAATATCAATTCCAAAAGATAAAGGTAGGGAAGAGCTATTGAAATTCAAAGGGTAGAGGTGGAGAACAAGTATCAAATTGCAAAAGGTCAGGAATGACTTCTTAATGTCGAATTTCAAAATTTTGACTTCAGTACCGGTGACTCTGAATAGGACTTAATAATATCTGTCAGGAATCCTGGTTCAAATCGAAAGACTGAGGGATCAGGGAATAAACAATTGAAACAAGTTGAAAGGGTCAAAATTCAGATAACGATCTCAAATTTTGGGAGGAAGGACCTACTATAAGCGCATTCAACAAAATATGGACAGGTCAACGCCAAATATGGGATCCGTGAACAATTATATTTCGATATAAAATTATATTAAATCCCGAAGACACAACGCAGTATTTCCAAATTAGAATTACAGACTTGCGTGAGACACGACTAATTCCGTCAAAATGGTCTAATTCCGTAGACTTGCACAATAGAAACAAAATGTAATACCTCAATTAATTCAACGCCGAATCTACAGTAATTCTCAAAATTAAATCAGACAGCATAAAGTTCAATCACAAAATAGTTGTTAAAATGCAGAGGTGCAGAGATTATTTAAATCAATCCGTAACAAATAATTTATTTGATACACGGAAATTTTACTCACGAACTAAATTTCAAAGATAAAATTCGATAAAGTAACATAGAAAGGGTGCACTCACTGAATAGATCGTTCGGTAGGATTCGCGAGGAACGTAATTGAACAATACACTGTCAGTGACAAGTAACACAATTTAACAATGAAATAGGGGGAGTTCACAGAATAAAATCTCTCGCGATAATGTTTCGACGAATTTTAACTCTCAACTCCCCTTGCGTTCCCCAGATAATTAACTATGACACCGACTAAATACAGAATATTATTCGCTTTTAATTGAAAATAAAAACCGCGTGTGAATCGACTAAAACTTCCGACACTGCTTCGACTCCCGGATACAATTAGTGAATTTGATTAAGACGACGTGAAACCGAGAATTTTTCTTGACCCGGGAAGCTAATAACGAAAGGGGGAGGGGTCGGTCGCGATAATAGATCAAATCGAAATAAAAATAATTGAAATTCTAACCTTCTGTGTTAGGCCCAATGGATCTCCGTTCCACTTATCCTTTCCTTTTCTCTGCGGGTTTCGGTGGTCACTTTTGGTTGTTAAACGTTGAAAATTTTTGAACGGAGTGCGCTCCCGGCCGAGCTCCAGGTTTTCCGCGGTCTCCTGAGCTAGGAGTATGGGCAAGAGGCCCTCCTAGGTGGGGCCCATTTTTCGCTGCATCTTCAAATCTCTGGAGCTCGGTAGCGCCTCCAGGACAAGGAACCCGGTGCTGACGCGGGGTTTCGCGCCCGGGGATCTTCCGACGGCACGTGGACTTCGGCACCCGCGAGCCCGTGCGCACCGCTGGAATGCCAGCCTTGCACCTTACTTCCGTTTCAGTGCAGGGCTCGCTTCCTTTAAACCTAATTTAAAAACTAAATTTTAAAGACTACCCTTTTATTAGACTACGGCGGGACGTAACACTTCCCTGCTTAAGACGAAAGCTAGCCTACTGGCTGGCGTTCGTCTCAAGGACTCGGGTTTTGCCTTACTTAAAGTCGCTAGGGGATAATAATCAGTGGTGCCGAAATATTGGGAGCACCGGGACCTCTCTGGGACTAAGGCCCCTTCGCCCCAGCCCCTTGCTTATCAGGATCTCGGTCGCCATCCGGTCCCTGCTATCTCATAACTCCACCCAAGCGGTCCCCTCCCTGCGGTTAATGCTGATGGTCTCGATGTCCCACCACCTCTCTGCGAGCGCCCTGGCCACGGTATCCTCCTGTTCTCTTGGCCAGTGACGCCCCTACGGTCTAATCCCTGCTAGACCCACAGGAGTGGCCAGGGCGGCGAGCTGGGTTGCCGCCCGGGGAAGCTCCCGCACTTCCTCGGGAGCTGGCTTCGCTACTTCCCCTGTATCAGTTAGGAAAACCCGGATTGGCCGGGCGATAATGACTCGGCCCCGCCGCCAGCCCCCGGGTGTCAGCACCGCTACTTTTGCTCCCAACCACCGGGTCTACGACCTCCCGGTGATCCTCCATCGCCCAGCCCAACCAGCGGTGGAGCCGTTTCGCCTGGGCCACCTGGCCTTCTGTGGTAACCCACAGCATGACGGGGCTGATCACACGAGTCACCCTTGCTCGTTCTTCCTGGATTTCTTAGGGCGTGGGCTCCATCGTTTCAGCTCTAAATTACAAATGTAAATAATAAGATTACATGTCCCAACAAATCGTTTACTATGGTTAGCATTCATTCGTTCGATTATTAAGTTGAACCCGGAATGTGAGTGAGCAATGTCTGAAGTATTTCGTTCCCTCCCGGTTTGGGACAAATCCTAGTCTATTGACTAACATTTATCTTAGGTTTCCGGTTCCTTGGTGCTATGATGGTCATGGTTAATGTTTTAATTAATGTGCGTGAAGTGATTCGGTGTGCACGGATTAGAGTTATTATAGTTCATTTGAAATATGATATGAAATGTCGTTAATTCCGGTTACTAGGAAGTTGGGACGGATTAATGGTAGGATATTAGTTCCCGTGGACGGTGTGGTCTTGCCTTTGGCTGCACCTCTTCTATCCGGGCCAGGGCAGGTCGATCTCCACTGGCATTCTCCCTCGTTTCACAAACCCACGGTTCGCTAGGTAGCGAGTCATGGGGCTTTCTACTCCCCAAAACTCTACCCATGCGGTATTCCTCTCGGTGTTCATCTCCAGTGTTTCCACGTCCTATGTCCCATCGAGTACGATTTTACGGATTTCCGTCAGTTCTTCGAATGTCCAGGTTTCGCCATTCGGGACGATGTCCGCGAGTCCCATAGGGATCGCTTGGGCGGGTACTCTTGTGGCCGCTTCTGGAAGTCTGCATACCGCATGGGCACCAGTGACCTTAACGGTGCGTCCGGAGTCGACGAGGAGCACGAGATCAGGGTTGGTTGCTAGAACCTTCCCTCGTCGACACCCCCCTGGAGTATTGATGGCCAGTGTTTGTGTCGTGCTGCAAATCTTCTCGGGCTCTCCCATGTCCCGCAGGTGGTGGTCTAACCATCTTTGCAGTCATCGATGTTGGCCCACTGGGGAGTGCAGTTGTACCCATATGCAGTGAGGTGTTCGTAAAGTTACTAACCCGCACCACTTCGCTATTGAGAGTTTTCACCGGTATGACGGGGATTGCTGCTGATTCCATCTGGTGGGTGAAAATTTCAGGTCAGGGTATGGGTGTAGCGAAATTGGATTATTTGCTGGGTTGGACAGGGTAAATTTTGGTCTTCCTCCTTCTTCTATGATCTACCTTCTGGTTTTAGTTTGACGATAGTGGTTTCCTTTTGTAGGGTTATGGTTGGATTATTGACCTTACTCCTTGGATTATTGTTAGTATTAGTGAGAGTACAATGAGGATGGTAATGCCATGTGGAGTGATATGATGTCAAGAGTTTTTCCTTTGTCTCAATTACATATATGATTTGTGGGCACACGCAACCTTATAGCGGACTCTTATTTATATGCTTAAAATTATCCTACTTTCTATTATAATTGGTAACTATCCAACCCATTCGTTGGTCCCATTTCATAAACCGTATCTTTATATTAGAAATTAAAATTTTCTATAACCGCGTAAGGGTAGTTCCTCTGAATGGGTTGATTACAATTTCCCTTTACAAGTTTTTATTTATTATCTTATATATTCATGGCTTCGATGATGATTTCCTGGCCGGCTTCGAAGTCCCAGCACGTTGCATCCAGGTATTGGCCAATGCAGTCACGGCATTCCTCCGCTGGCTTCGTCTGCAGGATGGGCTGTGGGCATCGGCTGCACCCCGTCACAGATTCTTCTTGTGTGATGAGGCTGTGCCAGGTGATCTGGATGAACTCCCCTCGGTACGGTACCAAGGTTGCATGGTGGTAGCACGTCCCGCAGATTCGCTCCTTCCGTTGAGGATTCCACCAGACGGCATTGGGTTCCGATTTCAGGCACTTTAATTCGTATAGTGGTCCATAAATGTCCGGGTACTGCGCAGGTATGACTCCATCAGCCTCTCGGTTGTTGATCGGCTTCTGATGGCTATGTAGTCCGTGAACAACCGGCATTTTGATACCTGCGTTTTAAAGCCCTTAGGTTACGACAAGCTCCTTCTATTTTTTCCTAAGGGTGGAGGGTAAAGAATGAAGGGCTATTTGCTTTGCTCCCATGGGCTTGGGGTTGTTCAGTTCGAACCTCTTTAGGTTCTATCAAGGTGTATAGGGTTTCTTCTTCCGTTGGCGTTACGGGTTCTAATTTTATTCCTTCGGTTGGTGATGCGCGGTTGCTCCTAGGAAAGGGTTTTGGGAGTCTCCTGCCTAGTACTATTAAAAGGTGGTTGACTGAGTCCCACACAGCTCCAACGAGGTGGATCGACCACCCGTAGATGGTGAGGAGTGCATACCCGTGTATGATGGTATCGATTATCAGTTTAACTATTTTTAGAACAACAAAGATGCCAATTATTCCCGCGCTTATATTCCCGAATTTTGTGAATTTGTTCCATGTTTTGATCCAGGCAGATTCAGCAATCTTTGATAGGGTGTTTTCATCCAATAAGTAGGATATCGCTTCTCCAGTGAGTGTCGTTGTCTGGCCCGTCATCCCTCTTGCTAGATCGTATAAGACTGCCAATCTTTCGGCGGGAAACATGACGTAATCCCTGAGGTCTTCCAATTCGGCTTCTGAATATATGCCGCTCGTGGCTAATGATCCTGGGCTTTTGTAGGTCCATGTGGGCGCAGTACTCGGCATGATGACTGTTGGTAGTAGGGCCTCCGTAACCTGTGGCGTTATATTATACCATAGGTCACCAATTTGGTACATGGGTGGTACCAATCGGTTGCACGACACTTGGAGTCCAGACTTTAAGAGGATGTGGGGTCTCGGCGTTAGGAATAGTGTGGCGTTGCCCATCTGTACTGGTAATTTGTGGTAGCAGCGGGGTGTTTGGAATAATTTTACCTCCACTGGTATGCATTTGATGATGTGCACAACTTCTCCTGCCACTACTGCCATGTGGCCAGGTCCCTTCATTAGCCTAAATGCGAATTCGTCAGGTGCTTGCGTGGCAATAGCTAAGGAATTCTTCAACATCTGTCTTTCCAAATTACAGCGCTGGGTTAATACGTCCCAGTAGAGTTGCTGGACCTATGTGCGTATGTGCTTTTCGACAAAGATAAATTTTGAATTCACGTAGGTGAGGATGTCTAAGTTGACTGCCTCAACCTGCGTACGTGGGATTGAGCCTTCTCCTTTTCCTGCCTCGAATATTAATAATTTGGAGTGTTCGTTCCTAGTCAGGGTGTATCCACAAACCTTAAGGTCTGATTTGGCTGTCAAGGCGAAGGTGACATCGCTGCTCGTTAGCGAATATACGGTTTGGCCGTTTTTCTGATCACTGTCAGTCATTTTTTCGACCGACCCTTCGTATAACACTCCGTACTTTTTGAACGAGCAAGCATCAGTGGGTACTGGGTCCCAAAAAGTGTGCCCTCCTTCGAAGTCAGTGCATCGGGTCTTAGACATTTCACATACCACTCCTGAATTTAAATATAACTTGTTTGTGTCGAGGTTCACTCGGGCTATGTAATCTCTGAGGGTGACCTCTATGTTACTGACTACGGTCACTCCCGTGCAGGTTCCGTATGGATCTGAGTACGCTTCTCCCTCACAGCTACTACTTGCACCTAGTGATCCAGCCAGAAGAGCGGGTCTGGATATGGTCTGGTTGGGGAGGATTCCATATATTATGGTTCTTCCTATCTGTACCTTCCCATAGCGGTGCATGTCTAGACAGCTGTCCCTGGACACCTCCTCCACGTAGGCATGTTTCCCGTTCAGGACATCCATGGAGTGGGAAAACATGCCGCATTTCCGGATGAGTCGGTCTATTTCCACCTTGCATTGCTTGACTTGGACTGTGGAGAATTCGTTGATTTGCAGGAGCTGTATGTGTACCCGGTTGACCTTGACCTCTCGTTGGAGGAAGTTACATTCTCCGACATCTAGCAAAGACATGGTGGTTATATTCGATGAGCGGTATCCGCAGTCGTATCCTATCAGCCCTAGGGTCGTTGGCAGGATTCCCATCAGCCCGAGGGTCAGCAGGGTATTGGTGATGAACATGCTACTGGGTGCCTTCATCTGAAAATTAAACGCGAGTTTAACGCTCCTCCTGTTTCAAGTGAGAGCGTCGTAATCTATTGGAGTGCACGACTTTCGAAGTTTGTTGGTTTTGACTCGAACATTGCCCTTGCCTGATATCTCTAATATTTAAATGCGGGCCGGTGTAATGGTTGTAAAGTTTTCCTGGTTTAGGTCCTCTTAATAAGAAAATGAAATCTCCTTCTTTGAATGACTGGAGATTTATTTTTCGATCATGATATTTTTTTGAGGTGTGCTTGGCCTGTATTAGATTTTTCCTGGCTAATTCTTGTAGGGTATGAAGTTGGGTTATTAGCTGAGCCAGGTAGTCGTGATAGGTGGGCAACTGCTCTACAGGGGACAAGGTCGTTTCTGACGGTAGTCGAGCAATCTTTCCAAAGACTAGCTCATACGGTGTATGCTTGGTCCCCTCATGTACGCTAGTATTGTAATTGTACATGGCGAGTTCTGCCCATTCGTCCCATTCCGACTCCTTGCTGACATATTGTTTAAGGTATTCGCCTAGGGCATGATGGGACCGTTCCAACGATCCGTTCGATTGAGGGTGGAAAGCCGTGGTCTTCACCTTCTTTATCCGGAAATGTTTAGCGACGGCCTTCAGAACGTTGCTTAGAAAATTTCGCCCTTGGTCGGTTAGTATAGTCGGTTAGTTAGATTACCCAAATCTTGCGCGTAACGTTTATTTTGTGTTTGTGAGGAGATTGATCCGAGCGGCTAGATCAATTCCTCTGGTGGGATCTAGGAGAGTGAGGGATAAAAAGGGGTGCGAACAAAAGGCTATGTGGCGATAAGAGTTATATTTATTCATACGCGAGGTCTGAACTAGTCAGCTGTGAGGAGCACACGAGGTGCCTTGACCTAATTTCTCTGGGCTAGAGTACTTCCGCGTCGCGGAGGTTCGGGTGTCGCGATAGCGCGCTTTAGCGGCGGCAGGTTACTGGACGCCGGAGTGCTGACGCGGGAATTCTTGATATTTTAATGGTGGTCTGCGCGTGACTCTATCTCGCGATGCTGAGATTCGAACTCAGCTGTTAAAAGAAAATTGATGGGTTCTTAATCTATCCGGTTAACCGGAGCAAGGCATGGAAATCGCGATAATGGTTAGAATTCGGTTTTGGTCGNGGTTCTGGTGCTGTACGATGGTGTGTCCTGGTGTGGCGGCCTCGTCGGCGGATGAGGTAGGCGCCTATACCAAGGGCGATGAAGAATGTGGGCGTTGAGATCCCTACCGGGAGGTAGGATGTAAGCTGGCGGTGAATTTTGTTTTGCCGCTGGACCTGGATGCTGTGGGCTTCCTCCTCCAGTCGGGCCAAGGCCATTCCGTTTTTACCGTTTTCCCAGTTCTGGGTGGAATTTCCGAGGGAGAGTTCCTTGACGAGGTTGTCGATGGCCAGTAGGTGTGGTTCTGCGATTGGCCCGGAAATGGAGGTAAGGTTCAGTCATACGGGTGGTGCATAGCGATAAGCTGTGTTGGCGGTGATTTCCCTGGTTTCCGTCAGACGTGTAGAGGGGGTGATGGCCTTGCAACCGGCGGCCAGTTGCAGAATCCCTTGTCCTTGAATCTCTTCTACGTCCATGATTTTGTTTCGGCAATGGACCTTTAGGGTGTCTGATTTGATCGCAGAATACAGCCAGCTGTTTGGTGCTGCTAATTTTTGCCAATATGTGGTTCCTGGGGTAGTAAGTCTCAGGTCGCAGGTTCTCCACTCCGTTTCTTGTGGTCGGGTTAGTAGCTGAATTTCACAATTGGTGGATTATTCGGTTTTGTGCAGAGGAATGGTGAGTTCACACAGTAGGTCGTGGCGGTGGGGGAGGCATTGTTGAATGTATTGTTCCTCTGGGTTGAAATAGCTATTGGTTTCGCTGTGCCATAGGGTTGTTGCATTGGAATTGGATATGCCTTGTGGAGTTGGAACGGTTCCTTGTCGAGGAGGGGGAAGGTTAGGATGAGGATTAACCGATTTTCTTGGTATTGGGTTTGTACTTCAGCGAGATGGTTGAGAGAGCCCGTTAGGAGTTCTTGTATCGATAAAGGAAATTCCAGGGGCGAGGTTTCTTGTATCAGAGAGACGGATTTTTCCAATTGTTCTGGAGATAGAATGGCGGGATGTAGTATTCCTTGTCTTGCGAAAAGGACGGCATCCGTTATCAACAAGATTCCGGAACGATATTCCTGGGCCAGACTTCCCAAGGCGGTTATCCAGCGCCAAATGGCTGTTTTATAAGCTTCTCGATGTTTTTCGAGGCTTTGCTGATTTAATTCCTTCGCTATCCCCTTTGCGACTTCAAGATATCTGGTAGTTTCTTGGGTTAGGTTATCTAATCGTTGCTGGATATTCTGAAATTCGGATCTTACTATGTGCGTTTGATTTCCCACAATCTGCGAGAGGTGGGTTTGATCGATCTCTAGCTGATTTAGTTGTTGGTTATAGTGTTCGGCGTCCTCAGAGCTGAGGGTGCCGAATAAGGCCTTACTAATGGTCCCAACGAAGGATAGCGGAGCTCCGCGTTTGGAGAGTCTGTTCTGGTTTGATATTTCCGGGATCAAGTTTTTAAGCAAATTGACGTACTTCTGCGTATCGCTCATGAGGGCATTGATACGCAGAGTCCATTCGCTAGCCTCACAGAAGGTGACATAGGCTTTTCGGCACTGGTCCCCGGCTTCCTTGATATGGGAAGCTATTTGCGGCCTTTTTACGAGCAAGGGGTCAATTTCAATCGCGGTGACCAGTCGCCACCGGACGTGAAATGTCCGGATTTCCCGGGTTTTTTCGAAGTAGATTCCTGGAGACTTCCTGATGGGGATTGTGTTGCATCCGGTGTCCTCGGGAAAACCCGTGGCTAGGTGAGCTAGGGTGAGGAGGAGTGCCCACGTGTGCATTTTGTGTTCGTGCGGTATTCTTTGACTGTGTTGGGAGTGTACGTGTCCGTCTGAAAATACACTTATTTCTAATGTATGAAGGTGAGTATATGGATTTGAATGATGGTAGGTATTAGTTTCGCGACTTTGCTTTTCGTATGAGGTGGGGGGTCGGTCCTAGCTGAATACGCGTTTTCGCGGAGCGGTTTCGGCGCCGTTTCATCCCGCGGTTCATTCTGCTTCGATCCGTAGCCCAAGGTGGTTGTTTAAAGGAGAAAGATTGTAAGAATTATAAGAGAAATGGCTAGAAAGACTGCAAAATCAGAATTGGCTGGGAGGACTGCGGACACGGACTTTGTGTCGCTGCCGCCTGATCGCAACCGGTTGCGGTACCGGTGGGTAAACCGTCGGATTTGGGAGGAGGCCACGACGTTGGTGCACACGGTAAGTCTCATGCGTAGGTGTGATTTCTTTAATAATTTATAATCTAGTGGGGTGATGCTAATATTTTTTTCATTGTTACGGGGGCCGATCCGTTGGACCGCCCGGTACCTGCTGTCGAGGCTAAGGGCTGCCCGTGGCTTCGATCGTGATTACAACGATGCTTTCCTGGCGGAGGGTGATTGGGGGATTGTTTCCCTTCACGAGGGGTACCCGCCGGTCGAGGATTGGGACCAGGAGTGAGGCTGACGAGCACCGATTCTGTGTTATTAAATTTTATTTTACCCCAAATTTGTAACAATATATCATCATTGATTCCCAAATCTTGGTTTTTGTGTATTTTATACTGCGCCCTCTTGTGTCCCTATCCCGGATCCTCCTTTTTTATTTCAGCTAAGGAAAGGGGAGAGAGTGAGGGAAAAAGGGGGACAGGAAAAAAAAGAAAGGGGGAGGGGGGAAAAGTTGGTTAGGAAAATAAAATTAGATAGGTAGGAGGAAGGGAGTAGACGACCAGAGAGGAAGGAAAAGGGAAAGAAGGAGAAGGAAAGCATGAAGGGAAGGGAAGAAAGGAGGGAAAAACAAAGGGTTAATTTATAGGTTCGAATAGAGGGAGGAGGTGTATAAAAGGGGATGGAAATAAAATCAGATAGGTAAAAATCTACGAACTAGCGAGAGAGAGAGAGCGAAAGACGGAAAAAGGGGGGAAGAGAGATGTGGATGATGGGTACGGTGATGATAATAAATAAATAAATAAATATATAGAGAGACGAAGTGACAGAGTACACTGTGGTGACTTGGAATCGGCCTTCAAGTGAAGAATAAGGACCGGAGTGATAACAAACCTGCGATGCAAGGACTTGAAGCATTTCCTAGAGGATTCAAGAAAATTATTCACTACCAGGGTGAATAACGTGCTCCGAAAGGATGGAAACGTGAAAGTGAACGTCGTCTTGTCGTGCAAATTCGAGACTACGAAAGGCGGCGACATCATCGAAGAGATTAAATTCTTCAATACTAGAAACGAAATTATTCTACCTTCGACGAACATCGACGAGTGGTTTAACGTAAACGTGACGAACAAATTGCTGACCAAGATCGAAGACTTCCAGGAAAGAGAATCGGGTTGGTCACTGTTGGAAATTATAAATTTGACGGTGAACATCAACAGATACATTCCAATCCACGGTGGCTTGTCGACTTTCATCGAATTACCTGAAGACATTCAACGCAAGAAAGCAGTTGTGAACATTAAGAACAGTGATCCCCTTTGCTTCCTCTGGTCGGTAAATGCAGCACTGCGTCCAGCAACGTCTCATGTAAATTTAATCGATTCGTACCCGCATTTCAGTTCAGTGTTAAATTACAAAGGTTTAAATTTTCCCATTGGTTTGAAGGACGTGCCAAAGTTTGAAAGGATTAATAATTTAAAAATTAACATTTACGGTCTTGAACGCGAAAAAAATAACAGCGTGATCGTACCGATTTATCTGAGTCAGCAACGTTCGGATAAAGAGACGATTCATTTACTTATGTTGGAAACAACCATTTTTTCAAACGATGCAGATGACAACGTGTATCATTTTGCATGGATTCGTAATCTATCTCGATTACTGAGTTCACAAATTTCAAAACGTGGCCATTATATAGATGTCTTTGTCACTTTAGATTAGAAAGCTCTTTTGAGAAACATAGACTCGATTGCATGAATAGTAATAAATGTAGAGTGGAATTACCGAATGAGAACGATAAAATTTTAGAATTCGAAAATTATAAGCACAAGGCACCCGTTCCATTCGTTATATATGCCGACATCGAGTACATGTTAGAACCAGTTACGGGTACGTCTAATTCAGCAAATACAGCGGTTTACCAGAAACATGTTCCACACAGCGTCGCGTATTATTTGAAATGTAACTTCGACGACTCTATTTCCAAATTTAAAGTTTATCGTGGCAACTATTACGTGGAATAGTTTATGAACGAGTTAAAAGAATTAGCTCAGTTCGTGGAATTTTACCTGAAACGCATCGTACCGATGGAACCCCTAAATTTTTTACAGAGAAACGAATATTACTCGGCAAAGATCTGTCATATTTGTTAAAGGCCCTTTACGCCTCAGGATGAGAAGCATCGGGATCATTGCCATTTTACGGGTAAATATCGCGGTGCTGCACATCAGGGCTGCAATTTGAACTACAAGAACTCGCACACCGTTCCTATCGTGTTTCATAATTTATCAGGCTATGATTCACATTTCTTAATCAGAGCCCTGGCTACGTCTTTCGAGGGCTCGATAAACCTTCTACCGGTAAATAAAGAGCGATAGATATCTTTCACGAAGAGCGTCAAGGATACGATCGTACGTTTTCGATTTATTGACTCGTTTAGATTTATGTCGAGTAGTATCGAGAAGCTAGCATCCTACTTGAGAGATGAGGAAAAATCAATTACGCGTAAACATTGCAATAGTGTAGA